>NW_022631705.1:0-33622 GCF_010015895.1 Lontra canadensis
CTGGTGCAGCCACTCTGGAGCTTCAAAAAGTTAAAAGAAAAAAAAAAAGTGAAAAGAAGAACTACCCTATGATTCAGCAATGGCACTACTAGGTATTTACCCAAAGGATACAAAAATATTGATTTCAATGAGATACATGCACCCCACTATTTATAGCAGCATTATCAAAATAGCCAAACTATGGAGAGAGCCCAAATGTCTATCAACTGATGAACGGATAAAGAAGATGTGGTGTGACGGGGCGCATGAGTGGCTCAGTGGGTTAAAGCCTCTGCCTTCGGCTCAGGTCATGATCCCAGGGTCCTGGGATTGAGCCCCGCCTCAGGCTCTCTGCTTGGTGGGGAGCCTGCTTCCTCCTCTCTCTCTGCCTGCCTCTCTGCCTACTTGTGATCTCTGTCTGTCAAATAAATAAATAAAATCTTAAAAAAAAAAAAGATGTGGGGTGTGTGTGTGTGTGTGTGTGTGTGTGTATACATACATGTATGTATGTATACACACACACACACACACACACACATATACCCACAATGGAATATTACTCAACCATCAAAAAGAGTGACATCTTGTCATTTGCAACACTGTAGTTGGAGCTAGAGTCTATTATGCTAAGTGAAATTAGTCAGTCAGAGAAAGACAAATATCATATGATCTCATTCATATGTGGAATTTAAGAAAGAAAACAGATGAACATATGGGAAGGGAGAAAAGAAAAAAGAAGAGAGGGGAAACAAGCCATAAGACACACTTAACAATAGAAAGCAAACTGAAGGTTGGTGGAGGATGGGTTGTATATAAGCGATGAATCCTGAATTCTACTCCAGAAACCAATATTGCACAGTATGTTAGCTAAAATTTAAATTAAAACAAACAAACAAACAAACAACTTTGGTCCTTACGGGGAATTTTCTATTTTAAGTTATACTGGTGATGGAAGAAAAACCAAAGACAAATAAAAGATGTGGCACTTAAAAGTTTTGGATAAATAAAATAGAAGGATATTTCATTTAATAGAGTCTCTAGGGCTGACAGGAATGAATATGCCATCAAATTCAATATTTCGTTTGTTAATTTAAAACACATAATGAAGTTTGTACTTCTCTGCTACATTTTTGATTTTGGAATTCCTAAAGATCTCCACATTTATCTATTGTGAATGACAAAGGTCTACTAAAATGATATATCTAAAATTAAAAATGAGATAATGTACGAGTTGCTGAAATGTATATAAAAATAACCCATTGACCTAAAACACTAGTGTTTCACTAGAATGTAGGTTTTTGAGGACATGAACCATAGTATTTTTGTTTTTGTGTCTCTAGTATATAGCATACTGCCTAACACATATGAGGGTAGAATTTTCCTATTGAAAATGCAGAAATCCAATTTAAATAACTATAAGGAAAAATGGGAATTTCTTGCCTCACTTTATCCAAGAAAGTGTGATAAAACTGTGGGGAGAGCGTCTGAATCAAACGAATAGCTGGAAGTACTTCTCAGATATACCAGGAACTACATCTTTCATTTCTTTTTTCTTTGAGAGATGATTACATTCATCTTCCAAGACTTGCATCTTACAACTTCCAATCGGTCTTTTACCAAGCCCAACAATCTTGGATTTTATTTGTCAATTTTAGGTCAGATGAAAATCTCTAGAGCAATTAAATATGAGTTGAAGTTGAGGAGTTTGATGATTGGTCCCTCTGGGTTCATGCTTCTACTCACAAACCAATCCACCATAGCCAGGAGATCATGTGAAAGCATATAGGTTTCCAAGATAGTCACAAGGAAGAGACAATGTAAGTTATAAGATGAGAAGATTTTGAATTGGTTTCCGGAGTGCACAGTGCTACAAATTTCTAATAATCTCAGTATTTGACAAAAAGTTGCTTAACAAGTATCTGTTACTTCATATCATAGTCCATAAATTTACTCTAAATGTCATGGTTGTGTAAGGAGCCATTAATATGTCAGCTGTGGTTGCATAATCAAACAAGACATTATCACAACTGCCACATAACTAGCTCCCTCTACCACAGGAACTACTGCCTGTGGTTCTAATTTCTGTCTGACAGCTTTACCTGTAAGGCTAGGAAGTCGGCAAGTTACAACAAAAGGTGAGGCATTTGGGATTCCTCTCTGATAAGCTGGCAAGGAAAAACTGATTCACTGATACTATCAGAATTTGGGTGACCCATTAGGTAAAAAAATAAATTCTGGAAATTATGATCCATTATTGGCATGGAAATACCACTGCCATGCAGGTGAGGACTGTAAACTACAGTTAGATTCTGCTATTTTTAGCAACAAACTACTCAACGGTCACTTATTCAAGAAACATTAATTAAAGGACACTTGGGTGGCTCAGTGGGTTAAGTGTCTGCCTTAGACTAAGGCCATGTTCCTGGGGTCCTGAGATTGAGTACCACGTTGGGCTCCCTGCTCAGCAGAAAACCTGCTTCTCCCTCTCCCTCTGCCTGCCGCTCTGCCTATTTGTGCGCGCTCTGTGTGTGTGTGTGTGTGTGTGTGTGTCAAATAAAGAAATAAAATCTTAAAAAAAAAAAAAAAAGAACCATTAGTTAAGACTCTGCTAACCCAGAACTATGGAAAGGACTCACTCATCCATTCTTCTCTGTGATCATTGGCTCTGTCTTCCAGAAACATTTATTTAGAAAATGTTTATTCACGAAACATGTATTAAGCATCTCCCAAGCCCCCAAGAACAAATTATACATAAATAATTTTAATACAAAGTGATAAGTTTTAAAAAAGTGATAAGCTTAATGTTAGATATGCAAGGTTTCTCTGAGATGGCACTTGAAGTAAGTTTTAAATAGTAGGAGTTAACCAGGCAAAAAGAAGGAAGGAGGGTATTATAGCAAAGTATGAATAAAGAGAAGCATCAAGGTATGAGGAAGATACTCAAAATACTTTGGTGTTCCTGAAACAAAAATCATAAGAAAGTAACAAGAAATGAGACTGCAAAAGAAAACAGGAGTTGTGTATGTGGGGTAATTGGGTGATGGGCATTAAGGAGGGCACATGATGTGATGAGCACTGGGTGTTATACACAACTGATAAATTATTGAGCACTACATCTGAAACTATTGATGTACAATATGTTGGCTCATTGAATTTAAGTTTTTAAAAAAAAAAGGGTTGCCTGGGTGGCATGTCAGTTAAGTGGCTGCCTTCAGCTCATGTCATGATCCCAGGTTCTAGGGTAGAGCCCTGAGTCAGGCCCCCTGCTCAGTGGGAGTCCGCTTCTCTCTCTCCCCTCTGCCTTTCCCCACCATTCATGCTCTCCCTCTCTATGTCTCTCTCGCTCACTCTTTCTCAGTCTCACATAAAGAAATAAAATCTTCAAGTAATAATAGTAACAAGAAAAGAAAAAGAAAAGAATACAGCAGTTATATCACAAAGAGCTTGGGGTGGTACGTTAAGAGAGCTTAAGTTTTATCTTAGAGGGAACGGGAAGTCACTGAACTGTTCAGTAGCAACGTCTGATCAGTCTGGTTGATGTGTGGAGGATAGATATGGCATGTCCTAATGATGAATGACCTACACCAGGTTTGATTTGTTTTACTTCAACACATAGTGTCATGGCCTTGGCGACAGCAGTATCTGTAAAAGGTTATGTTTGGGGAAATAGTCAAGGAACCATTGTATCTAACTGTAATTCCAAATGTTATTCCTTAAGTAATTCCAAAGAGAAAATAACTGATTACCCGTAACTTCTCATTCCCTTTGTTCTCGATATCTCTACCATTCCTCCGCTGCTCTAATATTTTTTCTTTATGCCTTATTATCATCTTTCCACTACAATTTGGGAACGTATGGTAGGCATATATTCACTTAGATTCCAAAATCTTATTGGATAAACATAAAGGCCTCCTACTCAGAGACAAAGAATGCACTTCAATTCCATGTTCCATCATCCTCCTTGAGCACATCTTAAGTGAGCTTTGGAGAATATGCTTTCACTGGGGACCAGCTTCCTGCCCATCAGAAAGTAGGGACCTATGGGTCTTTTTAAGTCCTGAAAGTCACAGACTTTTAAAGTTTTGGCTTATGGTTTTCTAGTGGTAAGATTTAAAACTTAGTAGGAGATGTAGAAATAGAGAAAGACAAAGAGATATCTTTTATCCGATTGAAAGATTTCATTTAATCCATTCAGAGGTTTCCATGTTTGTGCCTTGATATGACAGTTACAGTATGGCTGAATATGAATCTTCCCTGCTGTCAGATCCATTTCCTGATTTATCTTTTATGTTTGGCATTAATAAGCAATTAATAAGCCTCCACCATGAAAATCTCCAAAGTTTGGACAGTCTTTATCTCCTTTTATTTCTACTTTCAAATCAAGCAATTCTCTTCAGAGCTGATATTTTTCTTGTAATACCTTAGTAAATACAGTCAACGGCAACTAACATATGCTACTAGCATTTTGTCATCCAACCTCTTTCCCTAAACTGTGGGTGTATTCCATACAATCTTCTAAGTTTTAGAAAAGAGAGATTTACCAAATGTTTTGCCATTACATAAAATGAATTACGATCCTTCTAAGAAATAATAATTTCCTTGTTACCTGTTGCCTGGGCCCTGAGCTAATACCACGTATCCCCGGTATATTGTTACATCCCAGTATATTGTTACATCAGTGCTATATGCCTTTCACTGATCTTTACATCAGGGGGAGAGACTAAGTTATGCTCTAACAGACAACCCTCAAGTCTCAGTAATGAAAACAACAATGGCTTCCTTCTCACTCTTGCCCACATATCCATTCGCATCCCTGTGGCCTTTGCTCTGTCACCATCCCTAGAAAGCCACCTGAACAGAGACTGAGACTCTGTGATTCCATGATGGCTGAAGCCTATGTCATCCAACAGGGTAATCCATGGCCGTATCTGTCTACTGAGTACTTGAACTATAGCTAGTCCAAATTTAGATTCAGTGTAAAATACATACCCCATTCAAAGACTAAATATAAAAAAAGGAATGTGAAATATTTCAAGAGTAATTTTCAATATTGATTACCTGTGGAAATGAGAGTTTTTATATAAGCTATCTTGAGTTATAATAACATTACCACTAAAATTAATTTTACCTTTTTCTTTCCACTTTTTTAATGTGACTACTAAAAAATGTAAACTTACATACATGGCTAGTATCATGTTTCTTATCAGAAAAAAGGAAACACACCCAAGTGCTCACTGGTTCATAAAGTTTCTACCTAGGAGTATCACAGACAACTAGCACTTGTGTTTCTTTGTCCAGAACAAGTCACATGGTCACACCTGACTTTTTAGGAAAGAGGAAGTAGAACTGAACCATATGCACCCAGGAGACCCAGAACAACTTAGTCTACAGCACTACTGACACCCACAACTTCTTTCTTTAAACAACTTTACAAATGCTGTCCACAATAGCCAAACTATGGAAAGAACCTAGATGTCCATCAACAGATGAATGGATAAAGAAGATGTGGTATATATATACAGTGGAATACCATGCAGCCATCAAAAGAAATGAAATCTTGCCATTTGCAACAATGCGGATGGAACTAGAGGGTATTATGTTGAGCCAAATAAGTCAATCAGAGAAAGACAATTATCATATGATCTCCCTGATATGAGGAATTTGAAAGGCAGGGAGGGAGGTTTGTGGGAGAATGGAAGGAAAAAATAAAACAAGATAGGATCAGGAGGGAGGCAAACCATAAGAGACTCTTAATGTCACAAAACAAACAGGGTTGCTGGGGGGGTGGAGGGGTACGGATAAGGTGGCTGGGTTATGGACATCGGGGAGGGTATGTGCTCTGGTGAGTGCTGTAAGTGTGTAAGCCTGACAATTCAGACCTGTACCCCTGGGGCAAATAATACATTATATGTTAATAAAAATAATTAATTTTTTAAAAAAACCGACTTCATGAATGCCAACTATGCAGCTGACTTAACATTAAATGTCAGTGAAGGGTGGAACATCATCAGTTTATCATTCTCAACACTTGCTTTTCTCTTTACAACCCCTGTCTGCATGCACGTTTCCCAAGAAACACTGACTGATGAGCTAACGTGAAGCTGACGTTCCTAGGACAGGAAGGAGAAACACTTTTAAGAATTAACTTGCAACCCTGCTTAGGGGCAGTGACATGCATTACTGCTGACCACCAGGGAAGAGATGCAGGCGGGGGACTCTCTGGGTGGGAAGCAATCAGTGGTGGAGTAGTTACTGGTGAGCCAAACGTCATGAAGTGTATAAATAAGGATGTACAACCACGGCATCCTGGTATTTAGAACAATCATGAAACAAAAAGCAGCCTGTGTGCATGCACTATAGGTCAGCAGAGTTGCTGTGGGGGTGGTGGCTGCACAGAAAGACAGGCAGGAAGCTGGGCTGGGAGAGCAAAGAACGTGCATTAAGTTATGGATCTGAGTTGCACAGCTAGGCCTGCAACCTGCCAGGAGGCCAGGGGCCAGGGGCAGGTACAGATCAAGCACAAGGGCAATGTTGTGAATCAGACCACCAGTCTGGGCAGCACAGCAATGACCAGTCAGGCCAGATGGCGGGGTGCAAACCAGTCAGGAAGGTAAGAAACTGGGGTCCTTCAGCACTACAGAGAAGGGCCGGCAAAGTGACGCTTTACCGGAAGGAAAAGGGCAGGGCAAAAAGAACAAAAGGAGAGGTGCAAAACTCGAAAAGGAAACCTCAGTGTTGCAAGCGGTCTACAGTCACAACGGGGACACTTCCTGCTTGCTTTTTTCTGGTACAGGAATTAGTTCCTGGCTTAGTCTGGAAGCTATGGTGAGAGGAGGTAAGAGGGTGAATCTGCCAGAAGTAGGGAGCATTCACAGACAGATGACAGACTCTCTCGACCGGTTCACACTAAAAGAGCAGGTAATTACACAATGAGGTCTTTGAAGCTCACACACCACCCAGGAAGATCCGTGATGTCTTTACAGGTGCATGTTGGCTTCATGACCCACTTTTAATGGAGCACATGCTCATCCAGAAATGGCTGCGGTTGGCCCAGAGCCAGGCAACTTATCTTGTCCCAGCCTTCCAATGTGATCTGTGCTGTGCACTGATAAACTGACTATCGAGGCAAAGCAGAGCAGGCTGGAAGCATGATTCACTCCAAGGCTAACGGCAGTAGAGCTCATTATCCCCCAACACTTGGCCAGCAGGGCGATCTCCTTCCTGAGAGCTCACACTTCCGTTTTGTTTGTTGGTTAAGTTGCTTGGCTGGGAGGTGATGATAGTGTTCTTTGGGGTTTCTTCCTTCCTTCCTTTTCTCTTAGCGTGAAGATCATTTATTTGCCTCAGTAGTGGGGGCAGGAAACTCATCTGAAAGTGGAAGGTAGAGGTGTGGGGACAGGCTGAAGGACTGGGTTTTCTGAGGGGACAACCAGAGTCGGCTCACTGTGTACAGAGGCCATTAGGCTTCTTCGTGAGAAGAAGGGAACTGCGTCTTGCTTACGAGGCCTGAAGAAGGCAGGACCAGGACTTGTGGAGGACACTTGAGCAGAGGGCCTTCTGCCCTCCTGTTTCCCTACCACACACTCCCCTGGGGACTTCATTCATTCCCAGGAATTTCAGTACCGTCTCTATGCTGACAACCTCCAAGTCCCTGTCTCCAGGCTGACCTGCTGCTTCCGGGCACCTCGATGCTCATCCTGCA
Source organism: Lontra canadensis (assembly GCF_010015895.1). Lineage (NCBI taxonomy): Eukaryota > Metazoa > Chordata > Mammalia > Carnivora > Mustelidae > Lontra > Lontra canadensis. The sequence continues at coordinate 7,682 of NW_022631705.1, forward strand.
CCATTCTCCCTCTTGCTCATTACCCCTCAGCTACCCTGATTTTCTTTCCATTTCTTCAACATACTGACCTCCAGAGAATTTGCATATGCTCTGCTTGCATGATCATTACTCACTCTCTCTCTCTCTCTCTCTCTTTTTTCTCTCTCTCTCTCTCTGTCATACTTCCTGTCACCTCCTTAGAAAGGCCTTTCCAGAATGGTCACCTTTCCCTATCATTCTGTCTTGGCCTCTTGCTCATTTCATTCAAAGTACTTTTTGCAACTTGTAATAATACCCTTACTGAATGATTTTGGTTTTTTGAACCGCTACCACCTAGCCTGTGCCTTGCATGTAGAAGGTACTCAATGTGTTTTACTCTTATCGTTTGATCCATCTGTATTACACCTGAATTCCACCATCACAGTTGCCTAAAAGTCACCTGGTTGTCCGGAATCGGTCTGTTCAGTAGACTGGGGGGTATGGCTGCAATAAGGGACACCAGGCAAATTTCCAGAAATTGTGCTGGGCTGAAGGGGATAACGTCTCAGCCAAAACTGCCTCATAAGTGGGAATATTTTCCAGTCTGTGCTTCAAGACCTCACCCATCAGCAATTCACTCATCATGTGCAAGGAGGAGAAAGCCTCTGCCTGTGCTTTAGATCTTGCTCAATGCACCCCCGATTGGGCACGAGGATACTCCTCTGAGAACACAGCAGACTATACATAGATTCTAGAGGTCCACAGGAAGCTTGGGAAGGTAGGCAAAGAGTTCCCAGGGTATATCCTTTGTTGCTGGTTGGGGACACACTGGTACAGCCTGAGCCAGAGTAAAGAGCTCTCCTTCACAGTAATTAGACTTCACGAGGGTCCAGGTCCCATGGCATCAGGTTGGAACAGAACTGATAAGACCCACCTTCTCAGAGCGGCAGCGTGAAGGAAGAAAATCCAAAGCATCAAGGGGAGCTGAAGAAACATGGCGTAGGGCAGTGTGAGAGTGTGTGTAAAGTGAAGTAAAATCGTATTAGGAAGAGAGGCCCTCTCAGCAAGGAGATAGGAGAGACCAGACTATGAGTCAAATAGAAATGATAAACAAGATCCAACTTTGGGAGGCACCGGTGGTCAGGCTGGGAAGTTCCTCCTAGAGTTGCCTCCACATCCCAGGGCAGTAGACCTGCTCTTGTACCTCCAGCCTGGTAAGGTGCCAGAAATTCCACCTGCCCTGCTCCACTTAAGAACTGTGTGCCTGAATGGCCTCAAAATTCCCCCGCAGTTTTAAGAATTTAAGAAGTTGCATCAGATTGCTGGCAAGACACTCACACAGAAACATAGGTCAGGAGGGAAAGGGGAGAGGCAAGATGTGACAAGACAGAGTGTACTGTGGGATGGCTCCTTGAGTACCAGGTGTGGAGTGTCTGCCCCCAGGGCCAGTAACTCAATCCTTGTCTTTACCAAATGACTCATTTAAGTTCATCCCACAACACTGTAGTGGAAAGGTATGGAGATCACGAGTTTCTAGGGAGCTCTATTCTCTCCTGTTGGGTACCCCAGGTGTTTATATTAATGCCTAAGAGCTCAGCATTTATAAAGAAAGAGAACTATATTTATCTGTATACCCCCATTATAGGGACAGAAAGGCAAAAATGCAATTTATTCCCTCAAAAAACTTTAAGATTTGGGGCGCCTGGGTAGCTCAGTGGGTTAAGCCTTTGCCTTCAGCTCAGGTCATGATCTCAGGGTCCTGGGATCGAGCCCCAAGTCGGGCTCTCTGCTCAGCAGGGAACCTGCTTCCTTCTCTCTCTGCCTGCCTCTCTGCCTACTTGTGATCTCTGTCAAATAAATAAATAAAATCTTTAAAAAGAAAACTTTAAGATTTAAGGATAGCAAACTTCAGGCATGAGTGAATTCTGTAGCTAGAACCTCCTCTTCCAAAGCCAGCCTCCCTTTCCCTTTCCCTTTCCCTTGGGATCTGGCTTCATTCTCAGACTGACTCCATGTCCAAGCTTACTTCATTTCTCTTCTTAAGATAAAAAAGGAGCTTTTATTCCTCAGTAATTCCAACAAAGTTCTCAAAACCGGCTCTGTTTGGACTTAGTCATATGACTCTCTCCAAACTAATCATTATGACTACCTGGATAGTATGGGAGGGAAGGTTAATTGTACCTGAATCACATGACTAAGGGTAGGAGATGAGTAATTTCCCCCCCCCCCCAATATTAAAATACTGTGAACTATAATAAGAAGGAAGAGCCAAGGCTGGAAAAAGAAATGCAAAATAACAGGGGGACTGGGATAAAAATAGGTGGGAATCCATGGAGCCAATTTTATCAGGAGAGTTAATCAGGAGAGTCATGGAGAGTCATGGTACGGAGCTGAGTGAAATTGGGATGTGAATTGAATGCAAGGGGCAAGGAGAGAACCCACAGTAGGATACGCAGAAGGTTGGTAACTGGGATTATTGACAGCATGGCTCTATGAGTAAGGCTTTGCCCAGACTTACCAGAAAATAGAGCCTAAGGCAACACCTAATTGCTATTGCTTCATTGGGGGGATGCAATCTCCAGGCAGCAAAAGTGAGGGAGAAAGGCAGTGATGCTAGGAGCAAACACAAGACCTTTCACTCCTTTGTGAAGAGTCACTGAGAGCCTCTCCTATAAAGGGGATACCTCCTTTATACTGTACCAGGACCCCATACCTCAGAACAGCCCATTATAGGCAGGGACAGAAAAGTTTATCTGCCATCGAAGTGTGCCCCCAAAGGATACCTTCCCCAAACTTCTGTGAGGTTGCCTGGCCCATTCAGTCTGCGAAGCCAGGTTTTTCTAACCTGTGGCATCGTGTTTCATCCACGTGAGGGGAGGAGGTCATGGGAAGTGGCACAGATTCCGGACACTGGCCTCAGGCAGTAGAACAGTACAGACTAAGTAGAACTCAGGCGGGGAGCTGACAGCTGCAGAAGCAGCTGATCAGAAGTGAGTGGAAGAAGGCCCAGGAGCTGTGTGAGGCCAAGAGAATGTGAGGTGACCCATAACTTGTATTCAGTACCAGGTTCGTATTTTTAATTAGGATTTTTTTTTTTAACAGCTACCAGCTCTGTGTTTGGTATATTGTAGGTCCTCAATAAATGTAGATAAATGAGGAAATGAATCAGTGCAAGACATTATGTTAAGCGCTTGGGTTACAAGGGCAAGAAAAGCATAGATTTCAGATAAATTCATTTAAAAAGGTTAAGGATCAATTTGTTCATTTTGGAGGGAGCTCAGCTGGGCTGAGGGCAGGTTAAAGTTTTTAAAGACGCAGTCCTCACTTGGGTTCCAAGCTGTAATCACTGAAATATTTCTACATAATAGCATGTGGGGAATTGCCTGAAGATCTCCATATTATTTATTTATTTTTATATATGTATATGTATAGAGATACATATATATGTGTATATGTATATATATATATTTTTTCTGTTACATTATTTTGACATCTTAAAAAACTTTTCTAGCTGGGGAAAGATCGCTCTTCCCTGACCTAGACAATTCTTAGAGATAGCAAAGGGCCCAGCCAGGAGTATGTCCTTCATATGCAAACTAACCAATCTAGAATTGGACCTCACCTATGTAGCCTGTCATCTAAGAAGACAATATCCCTTTCCTTGTTCATCCCAGGGTCAGGTATCAGGTAACTAGGGGCCAACCTTATAGCCCAAAGCCCATGGAAAATATTCAAACTAGCCAATTCTAAACTGTTCACCCTGTTCTTTTTAATTAATTGATTGATTGATTGATTGATTGATTGATTTGAGAGAACACACATGAGCATGAGAACACGAGCAGGTGGGAGGGGTAGAGGGAGAGGGAGAGGCAAACTCCCCACTGAGCAAGGAGCCTCACAGAGGACTCGATCCCTGGGATCATGGGATCATGATCTGAGCCTAAAGCTGATGTTTAACCAGCTGAGCCACCCAGGTACCTTGTTTACCCTGTTCTGCCTTACCTTTCCTGGGGAAATCCCAACAAAAATTCTGGCCTAAAGTTCTCCTTGCTCCTACCTTCGCACCCTGGTACCCTTGTGGCCCTGCATGGCATGCTGTGCGTCCTGTCTCTGGGACCTTTGAGTATAATAAACTGCTTTATTCCTGAGTGTTTCCCATGTCTCCTCTTGTGGCTGCTCCTGACAGATCATCTGGAAAAGAATACAAAACAAACACCAACCTATGAGCAAGGCATTATATAATGAATACATATGCTTCATCTTACAGACATTATAACATGTATATCCATATGGATATATACACACAAAGCATATTTTGATCTGATATTGCAGATAGCCTATCACTCACAAATTCTTGTGATGTAATTGTTAAAATGTAATTGTTAAAATGTAATTGTTAAAATAATAGCAACAACCACTCCTATGATAAATTATGACTAACAATCACGTAACATTTACATGGCCCAAATCCTGTTCTGAGTGCTTTGCCAATGTTACCTCACTTAATTTTCACAACGGTTTTATGAGACAATGCATAGCCCACCAAGAGATCTTCTTAGGCACAATCAAATGCTCAGACCAAGTGCCCATGAGCCACCAGCCTATTCAGAAGAACATAAGAGAAGAACCAAAGCTTGCCTGCAGCTTCAGATTTTTCCCTTCAGTGGCAATTCTTGAATAGGCCAGTAGCTCTAGGACAGGAAAAAGACCCACATGGGGTGACTGCAGGATCCACTGGGCTTAGAAACTTCATTCTCCACAATTTTCAGAAACATTAAATGGAAAGTACAGAGAGTTCCCGTATACACCCTCAACGCTCTATCCACACGCAGTGTCCCTTATTATTAAAATCTTGTATTAGTGTAGTACGCTTGTTAAGCTTGACGAACCACTGTTGATATGTTATTATTAACTTTAGTCCATAACTAATACGAGGGTTCACTGTTGGTTTCATACGTTCTGCGGATATTGACAAAGGCATAATGTCACATAATGTACCCACCATCACCGTATCACGCAGCATGGTTTCACGGTTGTTAAAAACTCCATGAATGTCACCTATTCATTCACCCTCTCTCCTCCAGACCCCTAACAACCACCAATCTTTCTACTGTCTCCAATATTTTGCCTTTTCTAGAATGTTGTTGAGTTGCAATCATACAATATGCAGCCTTTCAGTCTGGCTTCTTTCACCTAGCAATATGCCCTTAACATCCCTCCATGTCCTTTCCCAGTCTATTAGCTCATTCCTTTTTATTTATGAATAATACTCCATAGTATGGATGTGCCACAGATGTTTACCCATTCACCAATTGAAGGACATCTTGGTTGTTTCCAAGTTTTGGCAATTTTTTTTTAAGATTTTATTTCTTTATTTGAGAGAGAGAGAGCGCATGAGCAGGCGGGGAGGAGACAGAGGAAGAGGGAGAAGCAGACTCCCCACTGAGCAGAGAGCTGGATGCGGGGCTTGATCTCAGGATCCTGAGGTCATGACCTAAGCCGAAGGTAGACTCTTAACCAACTGAGCCACCAAGATGCCCCTTGGCAATTTTGAATGAAGCTGCTGTAAACATTCATGCATAGACTTCTGTGTGGTTGTAAGTTTTCAGTTCATCTGGGTAAATACCAAACACTGCAATTGCTAGGTCAATTTAAGTATTTCTTGTGGGATGTTGATGTTATAGCTACAAGGATCCTGCAAGGTATAAACCTAGTTTTAAGGGTCATCATACTCAGATAAGCCCAAAGCCTGGCATCCCTCTCAGGTGTTTATCATTCTTTTCTAATTCCTCCCAGTCCAGATGTGATGTACCACTCAGGGCTCATTTTTACCATAAACAACAATGTCTAGTAACATAGTTGGCATTTCTACTTTTTCCAGGTTACCAGGAGAACAGAGCTGAAGAGTTAACTAATGGTTAAATCTCACAGAGGAATGATAGGCTTGTTAGACCCTTTTCTCACAGGTAGCTACTTCCATTTTCTCCATTTTTCAAATGAAGAGACTGAGGCACAAAGGGTCAAATAACTTACTCAACATTACAAAGCCAGTAAAAAGTCGAGCCAAGGCATCAGGAAAATACAAATCAAAACCACAGTGAGATACCACCTCACACTAGTCAAAATGGCTAAAATTAACCAGTCAGGAAACAACAGATGTTGGCGAGGATGCGGAGAAAGGGGAACCCTCCTACACTGTTGGTGGGAATGCAAGCTGGTGCAGCCACTCTGGAAAACAGTGTGGAGGTTCCTCAAAAAGTTGAAAATAGAGCTATCTAGGACACAGCAATCACACTACTGGGTATTTACCCTAAAGATACAAATGTAGTGATCCGAAGGGGCACGTGTACCTGAATGTTTATAGCAGCAATGTGCACAATAGCCAAACTATGGAAAGAGCCTAGATGTCCATCAACAGATGAATGGATAAAGAGGACTTGGTACATATATACAATGGAATACTATGCAGCCATCAAAAGAAATGAAATCTTGCCATTTGCAACAAAGTGGATGGAACTAGAGGGTATTATGCTAAGCGAAATAAGCCAAACAGAGAAAGACAATTATCATGTGATCTCTCTGATATGAGGAATTTGAGAGGCTGGGCAGGGAGTTTTGGGGAAAGGGAGGGAAAAAATGAAACAAGATGGCACTGGGGAGGGAGACAACTGTAAAAGACTCTTAATCTCAGGAAACAAACTGAAGGTTGCTGGAGGGTTGAGGGGTTGGGCAGAGGGATAGGGTGGTTGGGTTATGGACATTGGAGAGGGTATGTGCTATGGAGAGTGCTGTGAATTGTGTAAGACTGATGGTTCACAGACCTGTACCCCTGAAGCAAATAATACATTATATGTTAAAAAAAAAAAGAAAAAAGTCTAGCCAAGGATCAGATCCAGGCATGTGGCTCCAGAATCTATCCTCATTAATGCTACATTATACTGCCTCAAGCATTATTTGCCTTTTAAAAAAAATAAACAACAGTAATGTTTATGTAAATAAATCATGGGTTATCATTTATGGAATATTAGATTATCAACCTGTGACCACCAAACTTCTGTAATGCGGATTTTATCTAAGAGCCTCTCTATTTCTGGACTCCGGGGGAAATTTTTTCAAAGCTTCTAATTTCTAACGGGTGGGGAAGTCCCCAGAATTTCTGGGGACTCTCACCAACTTAAGGCCTCCAGCTCTTCTCTGATTCGGGCCCCTGCACCAGAGCTTACCACCTCAATTTTATTGACCACAAAAACCATGATGCAGAACTTGGCCATTTTATTGGTTTTCAGAAGAAATCCAATCACCTCAACGTTTTTGTGATTTTATAAAATTTCCTGACTGTGCCTGAGATCACTGAGAAGAGTCACCTTGCTCAGTTCATGGTATTCCAACCAACATGGCATTTGCTTGGATCTATTATCTGCCTTTTCCTCTCTATCCCTTCTCCCTCTGCCCCACCCCAAATGCAAATAAATTTCCCTTTTTGTCTCCCTTCCTCCTCAGAAGACTTCAAAGCATCTGAACCATTACCCCTCAGGAAAGTAGTCACTCTTTACAGGTTTCTCAAGGCTTTATCCATAAGAAAGGCGAGTCTCCCCCAAGGGGAACCTGTGTACATTTGTTATATGATATTTTTTCCATCTCATTATATTGTGGTAGAATTATCTGACCAGCAGCCTGTTCTAATAGGCCCTCAGTGACTATATTTGAGAATAGTAATAGAATGAATAAAACATTACCAGAAATGTGTCAGTAAAGATCTTTTAGCCTATTACATTCTTTTTTTTTTCTACTTTTAACTTCCCATTCAGTATAGCCAACCAATTAGTAGAGACAGCAGTAGCAATTTCTTATTTCTCATGTAGCTGGGATTGTCCTTTTCTCATAAACCTCCAACTCTACAACCCAGGAACAATTATATCCAGTTGCTCTACTCTGTGTCATTAAAAGTCTGTAAGTTTTCACTTAAAAAGCGCTCTATTTTCAATGCCTGTCTTTGTTCATGATTAGCCAAAGCCGTGATTGGCAAATTAACAACAAATTGAAACACTTCATCTCTCACTCTTGAACTAGTATTTTCTACTAGTTCATGTGATGTAATTTAGGTCAGAGCAATCATCTGAAATATTGTATTCACTAGGTTTTAGTTCAGTACAACTCTGCAAATCTTTTGAATGCCTGCTATTTACAAGGCACCATACCGGATGATGGGAGAGATATGAAGAGGAGTATAGCACTGGAAGGAAGCCTAGTGGGACAGATAAGACATGAACCTAGTAACTGCAACATAAGGTAGAACATAACGGCCAAAAGAAAAAGTTACAAATATCTTGCTATGAGATTTTTTTTTTTTTAAGATTTTATTTTTTTGACAGACAGAGATCACAAGTAGGCAGATTGGCAGGCAGAGAGAGAGGAGGAAGCAGGCTCCCCGCCGAGCAGAGAGCCCAATATGGGGTTCGATCCCAGGACCCCGGGACCATGACCCGAGCCGAAGGCAGAGGCCCCAACCCACTGAGCCACCCAGGCGCCCCCCTGCTATGAGATTTAAGAGGAAAGATCTATCACACCAAGTTGGAGAGAGTGGGAGGTGGCATTAGGGTCCGTCCCTGACAACTAAGTAGAAGTCTGAAAGTTCAGAATGATGGGGAGAGTACTCAAGATGAGAGGCCCACAAAAGCAAGAGTGGGGAAGTGAGAAAGTAAGGGGTAGAATCAGAGATCAGCAAAGTGCTTTTTTTGGCAGGAGCACAGGACATTGAGAGAGGACTTCAGTTCAAAAAGCTGGAAAGGTAAGACATTTGAAGACGTTGAAAATCTGCCTTAAAATAGTAAAAATAATCGAGGGTGGAAAGCCTCCCAGTCTTGAAGTTATAACCCGTTTCACTTCTGGGATAGACACTGGAATTTACCTTTGGGGCCAAACTGCTAAATCAGGTTTTGTAAACATCCATTCAATGGTCCTTTTAATTGTGTCAGTATAAGGGCAAGTAAGTACTCACTGTACTTTTCTTAAAGAAGGCCAAAATGCAATTTAGTAACCCAAATGCAAATGCTTTGAACAGTCTATTTAGTAATGTAAATTGGGTGTATCTTAAACTCAATTATGCTCCTGCAGAGTTATAATTTTTTTCTCAATCTAGATTTAGAATTTCTTATGTCTGAAAATTGCTGGTTGGTCTTGGGAGATGTGATGATTGATTCTTGCCCAAGCATTTGTTTACAAGAGATCAGGAATGAAAACCTGGCTCTAGTAGGGGTGTGAAGAACCATTCTTCTCTTCACTGCATGCTGGAGGAAAGGCTAAAAGGGAATTGTATTTGGCTTGTGGTAATGCTTCCAGGCTGAATTCTTGGTGGCCCACCTGTGGTATAATATAAAACTAAACAGTCTAACTTTAGTAAATGTGGTCTGGGAGACTGGACCCACTGAGCCTGATTCATACTTAAAAGTAAGGTTCCCAGGTAAGGAAATGGAGGTCCTCAGTATCTCTCAACCTGGGAAGTCAATCCTCCTATCCTAAATCAAGAAACAAGGCCATTGAGGACAATGGTTTAGTCTCTCCGGGCCTGGGTACTCTGCAGGTTCTGAATTTCCTACCATGGACATCATGGGACCATTTGTGATAGAGTGAGCTGACCCTTCCATATGGAGGTGGGAACCACTTTATTTAAAGACTCTGAGGTCATGTTTTAGCCTGTGGGCTCTAAGCATAGCAACCTTTAGTAGCAGTGTGACATCATTCTCTGTGTTGTGTTTGTGTTACCCTCAAACATTGAATTTAGTTCTGTGGAAAAGCTATAGCCTGGGCTCAGGTGTGCTATGAGGAATTAAGGAACAACCATTCAGGGTTTGGAGTGAGAGGCAATGGGACTGCAGTGTACTTTCTCAGAGGCCTGAGAGGATCTGAGTGGTGGCTGTCAATAGAGAGAGAGCACTGGGCCTTCTCTGGAAGTGTGCAGGAGCAGAAGTGGGAGCCATGTGGAGGGCAGATAAGTCAGCCAGACAGAACTGGAAGGACCAGCTCCAGATCACACATGAGGCATTCCCCGGGGGAATTCTGAAAAATAACCTGGGAAAATAATGGGAGAAACCGAAATGAAGGACTTTCCATAAACAACTAGCCTATACCCAAGAATGTGAATTTCTTTTTTTTTTTTTTTTAAGATTTTAATTTATTTATTTGACAGAGAGAGAGGGAGAAAGCAAAAGCAAGTACAAGCAGGAAGAAAGTCAGGCAGAGGAGAAGCAGGCTCCCTGCTCAGCAAGGAGCCCGATGCAGGGCTCGATCCCAGGACCCTGGGATCATGACCTGAGCCAAAGGCAGTGACTTAACCGACTGATCCACCCAGGTGCCCCAAGAATGTGAATTTCATAAAGGGCACTAAGAAGCTGAGAAACCATTCTAGAGAAAAGGAGACGAGAGAGAAAGACAACCTAAGAAATGTGTAATCCTGGATTGACTCCTGGATGGAAGAAATAAATGTCATAGAGGACATTTAATTATTGGAAAATTGGCAAAATTTGAAATGGGATGTATGTTGGATAATAATAATATATCACTGTTAGGGTTCCTGAATTTGATTAGTGAATTATGGTTATGTAAGATAGTGTTCTTGTCCTTAGGATGTATTTAGGGATTTAGGAGATATGATCAGGTATTTAGAAGTGAAAGGTCACTTATACCCACAACTTATTCTCAAGTGATTGAACCAGAAAAATTAGTAGTAGTAACATGTGTGTGTGCGTGTGTGTGTGTGTGTGTGTGCACATCTATGTATGTGTAAGTATACAGAGAGAGCGAAAAAAAGCAAATATGGTACTGAAGAGCAATAATTTCATGAGAGAGGACTCAAAGCAAAATAATTTATTGTCGGGGCACCTGCATGGCTCAGTGGGTTGAGCCTCTGCCTTCGGCTCCGGTCATGATCTCAGGATGCTGGGATCGAGCCCCCACACCGGAATCTCTGCTCAGCAGGGAGCCTGCTTCCTCCTCTCTCTGTCTGCCTCTCTGCCTACTTGTGATCTCTGTCAAATAAATAAATAAAATCTTTAAAAAAAAATAAAAAAAGATAATTCATTGTCAAAAGTGTGACTTTATTTAGATATATCTTATCAAATGGTATATCTTAGTAAGGCCTGGACATACAGATGACTTCATTTGGTCATCGTATCTTTGTAAGGCTTGAGATATGATATCGTCCTGTGTTTCAAACACTAGGTGCTACATTCGTAAGAACTTCAGTAAACATGCACCCCACATAATAATGTATCCCTTTTCCTTTTGGTGATTTAGAGATAGAGCTTTTTAATTGCTTCATTTTATGTCGTGGTGCAGAACAGGTATGCTGATTGGCATGCCTGCTTCACTTGGTACCCTGAAAACATACCAACTGAACTATTTTTGCATCTTTAACATCTAATAGTGTCCTAATAACAGTGCTTAATGAATGAACTGAAAAACTGTATAAATAGCACTTAAAGGAGGCAATGAACTTCATGGAATACACAGCATGGACCAAAAGGACAAACCTTCCTGATGAGGTCACCACCACATTTAGTTACTAACAGGTCAGATAAAAAGAAGTAAACAAACCCAGTGTTAGTAGCTTTTCATGAGGCAACCAGCAAGGTCTCCTCTACCACAATATGAGAAGTGTTTGGGAAAACGAGGCTAGACTAGGTGGATTTGCACGCGGTTGATGGCTCTGAAGAGAAGAATGTAGGGCCGCGGTTCTGCCCTTCCAGTTCAAAATTTTATGAAAAAAAACCTTTCATAGTAGTCTAACAAAATATGACTTCTCATTAGAAGAGATAAGTAATATATGTTTCATCATGGATTCAGGACCCAAAACGAGCTTTCTCCACAGACCAGAAAAACAGGTCTAGGATCCTTAAATTTTTTTGCTATGTGTAATCTTCAAAATAATCATGATGGTTGTAGACTACGTGGTCTGATTCATGGAAAAAACAATAAAGCTTAAGTACTCTAGTACAGACTAAAAGCAAGGGAGATATTAAGCTACCCATCTAACAATATATTAGAAATGTTTTCCTCCTACAGAAAGAGAGATTGTGCTGTAAATCCTATAGTATGTCCCTTTGTTATACTAAAAATGCATGTGATATAGTAAGAACTTAACTCAATTTCTGGATGTCCCAGTTTTATCATTTTGGCAAATAGCTGAAACTACCGTTTGGTGACAAAATATAAGCTTTATCTCTGAATTTTTTGATAAGCTTTTAAATTATACACAGATTTTTGCATTCAAAATTAAAAGTATTTCCTCTGAAACAGTTGATTACTCAAACTTTCCCTTTAGTGTTTAATTAAAATTGACCTGGATGTTTAAATAGCATTGTGCCTTAAACAAAAATGTATTTGGCTTCTATTTTCTTGGAGACTCGTAAGTTAAGTTGAGTTGAAAACGTGTTGTTTCAGGTGTTGTGCACAACTGATCAATTGTTGAACACTGCATCTGAAACTAATGATGTACTGTGTGTCAGCTAATTGAATTTAAATTTTTAAAAAAGAAAATATACGGGACGCCTGGGTGGCTCAGTTGGTTAAGCAGCTGCCTTCAGCTCAGGTCATGATCCCTGTATCCTGGGATCGAGTCCCACATCGGGCTCCTAGCTTGGCGGGAAGCCTGCTTCTCCCTCTGCCTCTGCCTGCCGCTCTGTCTGCCTGTGCTCGCCCGCGCTGTCTCTCTCTCTCTCTCTCTGACAAATAAATAAAATCTTGAAAAAAAAAAAAAAGAAAATATACGTTGTCTCAATGAAGGATATAGCATGTACTTCAGTGAGCAGATACCTCGATAATCTTTCTACTCTGGAATCTCAATAACTACCTTTATATATACAAGAAGCCAAGTGAGCCTATGCAATAATCTATGCATAAACAATCTAAGGAAACATACTTCTAGGGGTGCCTGGGTGTCTCAGTTTGTTTAGCGTCTGCCTTTGACTCAGATCATGATCCCAAGGTCCTGGGATCAAGTCCCACATGGGGTTCTCTGCTCAGAGGAGAGCTTCTCCTCTTCCTCTGACTTTGTGTTCTCTCTCTTTCTCTGTCAAATAAAGAAATAAGGTCTTTAACAAAAAAAAAAAAAAAAAGGAACCATACTTTTGGAATACACCAGTCCATCCTTACATTGGGTTTAACTTTGCAAAGGCAGCATTCCAATGCCTCTTGGTTCAAAGCCAGGAGTGATCAGCTTTTATATGCTCGCATGAAACTGGTACTGGGTAGAATAGTGTTACCCCAAAATTCATGTCTTTCCCATAATCTCAGAAGGTGGCTGTATCTGGAAAAAGCATCTTAACAGATGTAATTAGTTAAGATGAGGTCATACTGGAGTAGGGTTGACTCTAAATCCAATCCAACTGTTATTCTTATAAGAAAAGGAGCAGAGGGGCACCTGGTAGTGGCTCAGTCCGTGAGGCTTCCAACTCTTGGTTTTTGCTCTGGTGTTGATTTCTGGATCATGAGCTCGAGCCCCGTGTCAGGCTCTGCGCTTAGCATGGAGTCTGCTTGACATTCTCTCTGCCGCTCCTTTTGCTCCCCACCCACTCATGCTCTCCCTCTCTAAAATAAATACATAAAACTTAAAAAAAAAAGAAAAAAGAAAAGAAGAGACACAGACATGCACACAGAGGGAAGATGATGTGAAGACAGAGACATGCAATGAGAAAGCCATGTGATGATGAAGGCAGAAGTTAGAGCGATGCATCTACAAGCCAAGGAATGCCAAGAATTGCCAGCAAAGTCAGAAGCTAGATGTGGAAGAGATTTTCCCCTAAAGTCCTAGAAAGAGACTGGCCCTGCCAACATCTTAATCTTAGACTTTGAGCCTCCAGAACTGTGAGATAATAAATTTCTATTATCCTAAACTATCCACTTTGTGATCCTCTGTTATGGCAGCCCTAGGAAACCAATACAAAACCTGAGGTGCCCATGGAGAATGAATTTACCTCAGGACTTGTGAAAGATGCAAATTCAAGGTGCCTCAAGGGTTTTTCATAAAGTTCTGATGAGGCTTCACAGAACACCGGATAGAGTCTCCCAAGTTGCCTCTTTTTGGCAGGTATTACCCCCACTTTAATCTCTTTTCCCCTTGCGGCCAGGGTGATCTGTCCAAAGCCTAAATCTCTTCCCTCATTCCTGTGCAAAAAACACATCAACTGTTTGTCCCAGTGCCCACAGGATAAATCCCTAGTTTCTCAGTGTGGTGTTTTCCTGATCTGCCCATACCTTGTGTCACCTGGTGCCAACTGTCCAACCATCTATGTTTCCAAATATTCCTGCTCTTTCTCCCATCTGCCCTTTTGCTTTTATCCCCTCTGCCTGTAGCACTCTCCTTCCCAGCTACATCCCAATACCCTTTCTCCTGGCTAATGCTCCTTGTTCCTGGCTTGGACATCTCTTCCTAGGAGGCCTTCCGCCCCACCCCCAAGTGACCTCTGTGGATTCTATGCTTTGCCCGACATTGCTCATCCCTGTGTTGCACTTGCTTGTTTATTTGCGTAGCAAGCAGGAATTTTACTCTTCACTACTCAGGTGGAAAAAATGTCACATTCCATTATTTCTAAAATTAAAACCAAATGTGCTTCTTATTCTCATTCCCATGAATCATAGGAATTCAGTCTGTGAGCTTCCTCCCTCCCCCATACTCCCACGAGATCACCCAAGAATTCTGAAATTCATGCAATATCAGAAAACTGGTTCTGTAGCTACATGATTTGGCAGTGGCATGCTGACCTGTTGGGTACTGATTGTCTGGTAAACTCAGGGACCAGCCCCCCTGCAGCAACTCCCTCCACCAGCTGCAAGACACAGAGCCTTCATAGCCACTTAAAGCCTCAGCATGGATTGGCCAGTCTGAATTGACTCCCACTTTATATGCCCATTCCATTATATACAGCAACCCCTCAAATTCCCTACTTTCATTTACATCTCGGGAAACCTCTGCTCTTTGCTCCCCACCTTGCACACATATAGACAGGCATTGCTATCTTTCCCACCTAAGTCTTTATTCCTTGCCCTGAGTCAAACCAGGTGCTTAGACTTTATAAGTACAACATAAGGCTCTCCATCTGGGTAAAAGTGGAAAAAGATCTTGATTCTCATTATTCCACATTCCCCAAAGCTGCAAAACAAGAGCAATACAAAAAATAAGATACCAGTTAATTTTCTAAAAACAATCTATTGTATAGTTTTTCTTCCCCACTAAGAGTAGAAGTTTCTTGAGATGGAAAATGCCATGTTCACCACAAAGTACTCACTCAATGGTAGGTGTTTGAGCCATTATACTGTACAGGTAGATAGCAAACTATCTTTAGAACATGGGCAAACTTGCTAGTAATTAAATAGCATAGATTAGGGGTAAACAGCACAGAGGTAGACAAATTTGGATTTGAACACATGCCCTGCTATTTACAAGCTTGTGACTTTGATGTATCCAGAGTGTTTGACAACCAGAATACATCATTATTTTTAACATTTTCTCCTCTATACAACAGTTATTTTCAATAATATTCATGTAATAATGGGCAGGTGATTGTTATTTTCTCAATTAATTCTTAAGTTCTAAAACAACAATTTTACAAAGTCAATTTCAAAGCTAAAGGTATTCAAATTCATCCAAATTATTTAATGAATGAACTAAATTTGTACTTACTAAACAAAAGGATGATACTGCACAGTTGGCATCTGTTTTATTAATTAAAATCTTAAAGAAAAATAAAAACTCCAAATTATTCACAGAGAATGACAGCATCAGTAACTCAAGTTCTGTTCTTTGTCTTTACAATCATGTACTATCATTGTTCATTTTAAATTTGGTATTTAAACACAGGTATATGTAATAGTACAGGGGTTTGAGACATGAACTGTAGTCAAAGCAAAGGTCAAACATTTCAAACCATCAAAAACTTAGTCTCTAAACAAATTAACTTCCAGGTAGAATCCAATGTTTATTGAAGGAAAAGTAATTTGTAAAATGCTTAATTTTGAGGCATATTCTTTGTTATTAAAATCCAGTAATACCCACAATAGTTGCTTAAAACTTGTACCAAAAAAAGTTTTTTTCAGGAAGGAGTATTTTATTACTGCCATTGTTCAGCATTGTTGTAATATAATGATTGGTTTTTTAAAAAAAATTTTTTTAGAGATTTTATTTATTTATTTGACAGAGATTACAAGTAGGCAGAGAGGTAGGGGGAAGCAGGCTTCCGCCAAGCAGAGAGCCTGACGTGGGGCTCAATCCCCGGACCCTGGGATCATGACCTGAGCTGAAGGCAGAGGCTTTAACCAACTGAGCCACCCACGTGCCCCAGAACATAATGATTTAAACACACACACACAAACACACAGTATACTCACACTCATGAAACATGTTCATAGAAGCATATTCTTAATTGCCAAAAAGATGAAGCAACCCCAGTGTCCACTGATAAACAAAGTGGTATATCCATAAAATGAAATATAATTCAGCCTTTTTAAAAAGGAGGAAAATTCTAACATGTGCTACAACATGGATAAACCTGAAAGTATGTTAAGTGAAATAAGTCAGTCACAAAAGGACAAACCCACTTCTCTGAGGGAGTTAGAGTAGTCAAATCCATTGAGACAGAAAGTAGCCTGGTCTTTGCCAGGGACTGGGGGTAGGTGAGAGTGAGGGGTTATTGTTTAATGGGTTCAGATTTTCAATTTTGCAAGATGAAAAGAGTTCTGGGGATGGATGGTGGTGACGGCTACACAACAATGTGAATATACTTAATACCACTGAGCTGTACATTTAGAAATGGCTAAGATAGTAAATTTATATCATGCATATTTTTACCACAAATTTTTTAAATGCTTTAAAAAAGCAAACAAGATGGTATGACTTTTAGCTAGTTTTTTTGTTGTTTTTTAAGATTTTATTTTATTTCCATTAATTAATTAATTATTTTGACAGAGAGAGACACAGCGAGAGAGGGAACACAAGCAAGGGGAGTGGGAGAGGGAGAAGCAGGCTTCCTGCCAAGCAGAGAGCCCGATGCACGGCCCGATCCCAGGACCCTGAGATCATGACCTGAGCCAAAGGCAGACACTTAATAACTGAGCCACGCAGGTGCCCCTAGATTTTATTTCTTTTATTTAGAGAGAGAGAGAGAGCACCCAAGCAGGAGGAGGGACAAAGGGTGATGGAGAGAGAGAATCTTAAGTGGACTCCGCACTGAGTGGGGAACCCAACACAGGGCTCAATCTCACCACCCTGAGATCATGATCTGAGCCAAAATCAAAGAGTCAGATGCCCAACCACAAAGCCACCCAGGTGCCTCTTAGCTAGTTTTATTATATTTAAATTATCTGCAGACAGTGCACCTCTTACTACCAGAACTCAAGGCAGACCACGTCCACCCCATCCCTTGTTCTCCTGGACTTGGGGCAAGTTACTTAACTTCTTGGAGTCTGTTACCTTATTCTTAACATGGAGATGGAGTCATCGAAAGAATTAAATAATTATGCATGACATATAGTAAATGCTTAGCAATGCTATTGTTGTACTAATATTTAAATGATGTTTAGGTTACATGACATCAGTTAAGCCAGGGAAAGGATAGAAGTAATGTTGGCAGAACTAGAAACTGGCAGCACAATACATAGGTTCTTTTTTTAAGAGAGAAATCTGATAGTTTGTAACAAAGTATAGTGTGCAATTCTGACCTACTCTTTCACTCCAGTGAATAAATGTTCCTCTGAGGGTCTAGGGCCACCCCACTGCTCCTAGCGACCACCCAATCTCAAGTAAGCATCCTGCCCATCCCTGTCATGAATACGAGTCAGCCTAGCAAATTCAAAGTGGTCTCTCAGCTGCACAGCCCCTGAATGGTAAACTAAAGCACCAGCCCAGTAACATTATCCACACCTTTTTGATCTACTTCCAGCAATCCTAGTGAAGGTTGGGAAATTGGAAGTTAACATAGAGTAATAATAATGTTTAGCTACCATTATGGCTTCCTCTCTTGAAAGTTAAGTTATAATGATAATTTTTAGAAGATTTTTCTGGGTGGAATTCATTAATTCTCAGAGGCAGCTTCTGCTTCTGCAGCATGAAGGAAGTTGTACTTGTTCCTTCAGAAACAGGATATCACTGACCACATCTGACATGACAACATGCAGGGGAAACTCAGTACCTTTGGTAAATGTGCGAGACCAGCTGCTGCTACAAGAGTTAAAAAAAAAAAAAAAAAAAGTAGGATAGAATAAAAAAGCCACTCTAATGTACAGAGCACACACCACACAAATAATTACCGCAGTGTTTTTAATTTTAAAACTAAGGTCTAGAAACTTAATATCATTTGGATTTTGTTGTTTTTATAAATTACAAAAAACATTTGTTCCCCATCCCCACATAATAGGCAGCTTTTCAAACACAAGATTTATTACAAATGACAACTACTGATGGGAATTCTGATATCCAAAAGCAGTAATGTCCCCAGAATTTAGTAGGAAAATTACTTTTTTTCTGAAGAGTATATTAAAAAACATACCACCCTTTATTTTTCATAAGGGAGTAAAGACAAATGATATGAAGAAATTATCTTCAGAGTCTTATTTGACGCACTAGAAATAAGGTTTCACATTTTAAAAGTTTCCATTTGCATGAAAAGATGAGTTTTCAGACCACTACCACCATCACCAGGCATCTCTTTTCCTGGATGTTGGTGTAGGAGTAGAAAGGGGTTTTGTTTGTTTAATTTTTTTTTCAATGTTCAAAAATTCATTATTTATGCATCACACCAGTGTTCCCTGCAATCCGTGCCCTCCTTAATATCCACCACCAGGCTCACCCAACCCCCCCCCACCCCCTCCCCTCCAAAACCCTCAGTTTGTGAGATTGTGGACTCTGAGAAGGGGATGTTTTAAAGTGTAACTTGAGTTTGGAGAATAGACAAATTATACTAATCTTAGGCACAGGTTTCTTACTAATAAGAGGAGGCAAAGGAAGGAAGGAAGAAGGGAAAAGAGATAGAAGACAGAAATTAATTAATCAATTCATTAACTACAGGAATACTTCATTTTATTGCATTTCACTTTATTACACTTGACTGGTGTTGCATTTTTTTCCAAATTGAAGGTCTATGGCAATCTATCAGCGCCATTTTTTCCAACAGCATTTGCTCACTTTGTGTCTCTGGGTCACATTTTGGTGATTCTCATAATATTTCAAACTCTTTTATTACTGTATTTGTTATAGTGATCTGTCACCAGTGATCTTTGATATTACTACTGTAACTACTCTGGGGCACCACTCGTGCCTATATATGATGGTGAGATTATGTGATAAAGAGATGAAGTTATGTGTGTTCGCCTGTCTCTTTCCCTCACCTGAGGCCTCCCTATTCCCTGAGACACAAAAATATTGAAATTAAGCCAATTAGTAATCCTGCGATGGCCTCTAAGTGTTCAAATGAAAGAAAAAGTCCATCAATGCAGCAAACTTCATTGCTGTTATTTGAAGAAATTGCCACAGCTGCTCCAACCTTCAGTAACCACCACACTGATCAGTCACCAGCCGTTGAGGCAAGACTGTCCACCATAAGAGTACGTCTGGCTGAAAACTCGGATGATGGTTAGCACTTTTTAGCAATAAAGTATTTTTTAATTCAGATATCTACATTTTAGACGTAAAGCTGTTGCACACTGAATAGACCACAGTAAAGTATAAACAGAACTTGTCTATGCACTGGGGAACCAAAAAATTCATTTAACTCATTTTATTGTGATCTTTGCCTTATTGTGGTTTCTGGGAACCCAAACTGCTGTATCTCCCAAATGTGCCTACAGCTAAAATAGCTTTTAAATCCTTGTTATTCAAACCGTGGCCCAAGATCTGCAGTGTTCGAACCCCCTGGGGACTTGATAAAAATGCAGACTTTCGGCTCCACCCACACCCAGACCTATGGAATCAGCATCTGCATTTTCATAAAATCCTGCAGGTGGTTTGTAGTGTATTAAAATACAAGCAGCTCTGTTCAGAACCGTGCAAAAGCCAGAAGGTGGCAGGGTCTTGGCCACACTTTCTGCCACACTTGGATCTAGTTTCCCATCTAGAGAAAACAGACAGCCCTGATTAAATAAATGCCAGACTCAGGAGTCAGGGAGGTTAGCAGAGCTGAGAGAGGGCACAGGCACAGGACCCAGGAGAAGCAATATTCTGGCTGCACATAAGAAGACATAGGCCATGGGACTGAGGCCTAAACCCAGGGATGTGGCTACAAACCAATCTCAAATCCCTTCAGCTCTGAGGACTCCATGGTTAGAAATCACTGCTAGAAGCCCAAGGATTGAGTAAAACATTTCCTGTGTGTCTGCCTGGCTATCAGGGAAGCCATTTCGTTGTGAATTCTGTCCCTTGCACAAAAGGGCTTTGGAAATGAGGTTATTCTTGAAGGCATCGGGTAAAATTATTAAAATAAAGCCAGCTGACGAAGGAAGTAACAGAGACTTTAGCATGGAGTCCATCAGAGTGTTCTTGACTACTTGTGAAGCACATTGTCGCAGAGGATTAGACACCTCGTTATCAAATACAGGGCCACTGATGTCTACTCCAATAGACATGTTTACCAATAAGCCTCAAACTCATGAAATCCCATTGGTGAATGCCTTCTCCAGCAGCCCTGTATAAGGGGATGCCAATAAGAACAAACAAGTAAGCCCTCCATTCCTCCGACAGAACAGGACATTACTCTACTGATGACCAATTTAGACCCACAGAAACAGAAATACTTTATAGAGGACAGTTAATCAAATGATACTTCAGCAGATGAATTCCCAATCCAACAATTTTGACATAAGCAAGATAAATAAACTGAAGTTTTATTAGACAAGGAAGGATGCTGATACAATTTAAAATCGTTTATTTTACAAAAAATATAAAACTCCCTTTTCGGGAGGGCCTTGGAGCCTCTCATCATGAGAACACAGGCCCAAATCCATGTGGTTAGCAATCCCATGAGCAGTACGAGGTTGGCTCCATTGTCAGAGGAACAAAACCTGCTTAATGGGACACCCTTTGTTTGCCTTAATCCAAGGATAGATTTCTCTTCATAGTTAGAAAAATATCATTTGAAGTAGAATGCTGTGCAAGGGATAGAATGGCAGGCATCTCCGAGAAAGATCCTCCCAATAACCAGAGTGCACTGCGAGTTCTTGGAACCTGCTGCTCCCTTCATATTTGGCATTAACCGGCTTATTGTCCTTGTCTAGACAAGTGCTATGGGCTGTGTAAACAGTGAATTGCTACATAAAGCCTCTATTCATCCAGAATGAAAATGTGTCAATGTGCAGCCTTTTAAGGTCCAAGGGGGGCCTCTGTGCAGAGAAAGAACTACTTATAGTGACTTTGGTTTTAAACTAATATTTACTGATTAACATTACAAACTTTAAAACCTGATTTCCTTACATTTAAAAAAAATTTATTTTTATCTTTTTTTCAGTGTTCCAAAATTCATTGTTTATGCACCACACCCAGGGCTCCATGTAATACGTGCCCTTCATAATATCCAACACCAGGCTCACCCAACCCCCAACACCCCTCCCCTCCAAAACCCCCAGTCTGTTTCTCAGAGTTCACAGACTCTCATGGTTTATCTCCCCCTCCGATTTCCCCCATTCACTTCTCCTCTCCATCTCCCAATGTCTTCTGTGTTATTCCTTATGCTCCACAAGTAAATAAAACCATATGATAATTGACTCTCTCTGCTTGACTTATTTCACTCAGCATAATCTCCTCCAGTCCCATCCATGTTGATACAAAAGTTGGGTATTCATCCTTTCTGATGGAGGCATAATACTCCATTGTACATATGCAACACATCTTATTTATCCATTCATCCGTTGAAGGGCATCTTGGTTCTTTCCACAGTTTGGCAACCGTGGCATTGCTGCTATGAACATTGGGGTACAAATGGCTCTTCTTTTCACTACATCTATATCTTTGGGGTAAATACCCAGTAGTGAAACTGCAGGGTCATAGGGTTGCTATATTTTTAATTTCTTAAGGAATCTCCACACTGTTTTCCAAAGTGGCTGATTTCCTTACATTTTAAGTACAATTTACAAGTCATGTTATTCTATTTATAATTCTAATAAAATATGAATCACTCTTATTATTTTATTAACATTTGATTAATTCAAGCTAAAGAGACTAAATTTTTTTATGATGTCATTCCCATTTACAAATGTAGTTAATCCCCCAAGTTATTTAGTCACTTCCTTAACTACATTCCTTAACTACATCTGCAAGTTTCATGTATTTGCTATTCTCTTTTAGGACTTCAAATGTTTGGCAGGGTAAACTCAACAATCGCTATAAGCAAAACAATTCCGTAAGCTAATAAATTTAACATGCACACATAAATAGTGAAGCTCAAAGTTATCCTAAAAATTTAAGAAATCTTCATAAAATTAGTCCAATTCTATCCCTATCACTTTAATATTATAAGTCTGAAATCAATACTGTGGATAAAGTTGAAAGCACATGGGATATCTGTTTTAAGTGTTAAACTTTAAATAGCAAATATAGGAGATTACCCATTGGTTATTTATTCCTATACTTTACACAACAGTATTATTTGTGGGTTGGTTAATTTTATTACATCCAGATTTAATTATAAAACTCTATATGGTTGAAAGGACACTTAGCCAGACAAAAGTGGAGTTGTAACATCCCAAATAAGTTGAGGTAATTGAACTGATCCTGGACCCTAAGAGGTTTGCTGATGAACCAGAGATCCCAGATGAGGACACAGTCCTGAGTTACATACTTGCAAAGAGAAATGTGACAAGAGAGAATTCTATACTTTATCCCTGGGTTTGTGTTATCTTTTTTTTTTTTCCCCAGCTTAATTTTTTTTCATGGTTATGGCTTGGTTTTGGTAGATGGAATTCTACAGACCTCCCCTCACCTTCCCTTGTTAACCCTGGCTGAACTAAACTAATACCTTCATTGCATGATTAAGTCTGCATTCTTTTTAGATCTTTCTCAAACAACAGCTCCCTAGCCCTCCTGATGTCATCTCTTGGATCATAAATTCTTCTCAATCCTCTGCTGGCTCTATGACTACAAATCTAAAAGTCAAACCAATGGCAAAATGTTATAATAATCATTTGTATACTCCAAATAGCATCCCTGAATACCTGCAGGCAGATGATTAAAGAGGTTAAGAGAATTTACCAGCACCATTTACTAGCTATATGATGTAGGGCTGTATAATATAATGAATTAATGGCCCAAAAGCCATTGTCTCCCCCCCTTGTCTTTTTCAACCATAGAAGCTCCAGAGCTAATATATTTATTTCAAACTCCTGTAAGGTGAGAGTGATCATGGACCCAATTCTAGCCAATGAGAAGGAAATGGAATTTACAAAGAAGATACTCTGGAAAAAGATTTTTTAAAGGGATAAACTTGGCTTATATCCCCTTCAGCCCATCTTCTACTCTTCTATCCTCCAAGAAACAATGTCTAGAGGTCTAGAAGGATTTTGCAATCCAAAGGCCAAAAAATGCACCCTAAGGATGGAAGAGAACAAAAATGCAAAGAGTACCAGTCCTCTCGATTTCTGTTAACATGCCAAAAAAAAAAAAAAAAAAAGTGCCAAATGTTTCAGCCCTTGATAACCTGGTTTTCTGTTTCTGTTACTGGTGTCTATTCCCATTCCTAATTGAAACGGGCAAGTTACTTATTTTATCTATGCCTTAGTTTTTTCACATATGAAATAAAGATAATATCAGTATATATCTCAAAAGAATATGAAGATTATATCAAATAATAAGGGGAAAGGGTCTGACACACTGTAAGTACACAGAGTTGCCTATCATTCTTGTCATTGTTGTCATCACCATCATCATCACAGGCAAGAGACTGAAAAAACAAATGTGGAAAGTGTGCAAAATACAATTTTATTTCCTAACTGCCCAAAGTAGACCAATTTGAGAGTCTGTCAACTTATTTATACAAATATACCAGTGCCCATAATTATAAAGTATTCATACTTACTAACATAATGTAAAAACTTTTCTACAATATTGCTGTTCCTATAATATGATTATAGTCAGCCAGAGGGCATGTCAGTGAAAACATGTGTATGCTAAAACTATTAAGATATTGTATCTTAATCTCAATTTTTTATTATATTAACAATATATTTTCATTAAACAATACTTGGAAAATAGCTGAAAGATCTGTTGTTAACACTTTGCTTATTTTCTTCCAGTCTTTTCTCTTTCAACACATAAAATATATGTATTCAAAAACCCCTGTACATATACATGATATACAAAATTGGTGCTCTACTGAAAATATTTTTTAAAGATTTTATTTATTTATTTGAGAGGGGAAGAGGGAGAGAGAACATGCAAGTGTATGTACAAGTTGGGGCGAGGGGCAGAGCGAGAGGAAGAAGCAGACTCCTCACTGAGCAGGATCCTGACATACAGCTCCATCCCAGGACCCTGGGATCATGACCTGAGCCAAAGGCAGATACTTAACCAATTGAGCCACCCAGGTGGCCCTAAATTGTAATTTTATCACCTATTATGTCATGACCATTTTCTTATGTAATTAAATATTCTTCAAAAATGTGATGACTATTGGGAATTCCACTTCTGGAATAGAAGAATTTGATCCATGGACCCAAGCCCCAGTAAAATAAGTATATCTTGTGAAAATTATAAAACAAATAATCATTTTAAGTCTTTGGAAATTGCCCTAAGTGCATACAGCAAATGAAAAAACACTTATTCAAGAAAATCTAAATCTCCATAAGAACAAGAAGTCTGTGGCACTTGAGCCATGACCCATTCCCTTCCTCTTCACCCTTACCTTCTAGCAAGATGTTTCAATCCAGATGAGTATGGCCAAGGGGCTGTCCCTACACTCAGCAACTAGTCAAGGGATTGGGTATCTCCCCAAGAGAAGGAGGCCCACCAGAATTTCTCATCCTCCCAGATCCAAGTGTTGGAAGATAAACTCCTGGTGAATGAGGTGAAGAGGGCAGAGGCTCTTCATCCATCTAACCTCCACACATACGGTGTACTCTAGGGATAGCAGCTGAGAGTACTGGGATTCCAACTGACCTCACTGGAGACTCTTGCTCCCCTAGTGCCCTACTTATAAATTAGGAGTGCCACTCTGATAAAAGTGGACCCCCAACTCTACCCTGAATTTTGGAACAGTGGCTTAGAGATTTTGCCTAAGCAGCGGGCAGTCCATAAGAAAAGAGAGCTCCAAAGTACTGCCCAAAGGAACTAATTTTATTTGAAACAGCCTATGGTGTGCTCTTGAAAACAACAGAGAATTTGGTGGGAAACAGTTAAGAGAAAGCCCGTAGCTCCACGAGAGCAAGAAGCTAAATCTTGGCCAGCTAGTTTACCAGAGAAAACAATAGTTATGAACTCGTAGGTTTCAGGAAAAAAACTTCAAAAACTGGTCTCAAAAACTACCTCTGCAAAGGATCTTGGATGTAGTTGAGTCATACTATGGAGCAATTTATGCCCCAGGACATTGCTGAAAACAATAAAGCAGTCAGCCAGCAATTAATGGAGCCTAACAGCTACATGTGATACCAACAGAGGCAGATGGTGCAGTAGATAGATCAAGAGAAGACAGTTAAAGACTGCCCTGCTAAACCCACTATCATGCCAGGAATTGTGCACATGCTCAAGGATATGACTGCTGAGAGGCCACATCACAGGGTTCACACTGTAGGAAAATAGACTTGATTAATATAGTCCAGCCAAGTTACTACACAGAAAAGCAAAAAACAAAAACAAGCCCCCAGGATGAGGGATGACAGTATCCTAAGTTGCTATAATTTACTACCTAAAATTCCAGTTTTGAACAACAACAACAAAAAAAGACATGAAGAAGAGGAAGAAGAAGAAGAAAAGAAGAAGAAGAAGAAGAAGAAGAAGAAGAAGAAGAAGAAGAAGAA
>NW_022631706.1:0-33621 GCF_010015895.1 Lontra canadensis
CTGGTGCAGCCACTCTGGAGCTTCAAAAAGTTAAAAGAAAAAAAAAAGTGAAAAGAAGAACTACCCTATGATTCAGCAATGGCACTACTAGGTATTTACCCAAAGGATACAAAAATATTGATTTCAATGAGATACATGCACCCCACTATTTATAGCAGCATTATCAAAATAGCCAAACTATGGAGAGAGCCCAAATGTCTATCAACTGATGAACGGATAAAGAAGATGTGGTGTGACGGGGCGCATGAGTGGCTCAGTGGGTTAAAGCCTCTGCCTTCGGCTCAGGTCATGATCCCAGGGTCCTGGGATTGAGCCCCGCCTCAGGCTCTCTGCTTGGTGGGGAGCCTGCTTCCTCCTCTCTCTCTGCCTGCCTCTCTGCCTACTTGTGATCTCTGTCTGTCAAATAAATAAATAAAATCTTAAAAAAAAAAAGATGTGGGGTGTGTGTGTGTGTGTGTGTGTGTGTGTATACATACATGTATGTATGTATACACACACACACACACACACACACACATATACCCACAATGGAATATTACTCAACCATCAAAAAGAGTGACATCTTGTCATTTGCAACACTGTAGTTGGAGCTAGAGTCTATTATGCTAAGTGAAATTAGTCAGTCAGAGAAAGACAAATATCATATGATCTCATTCATATGTGGAATTTAAGAAAGAAAACAGATGAACATATGGGAAGGGAGAAAAGAAAAAAGAAGAGAGGGGAAACAAGCCATAAGACACACTTAACAATAGAAAGCAAACTGAAGGTTGGTGGAGGATGGGTTGTATATAAGCGATGAATCCTGAATTCTACTCCAGAAACCAATATTGCACAGTATGTTAGCTAAAATTTAAATTAAAACAAACAAACAAACAAACAACTTTGGTCCTTACGGGGAATTTTCTATTTTAAGTTATACTGGTGATGGAAGAAAAACCAAAGACAAATAAAAGATGTGGCACTTAAAAGTTTTGGATAAATAAAATAGAAGGATATTTCATTTAATAGAGTCTCTAGGGCTGACAGGAATGAATATGCCATCAAATTCAATATTTCGTTTGTTAATTTAAAACACATAATGAAGTTTGTACTTCTCTGCTACATTTTTGATTTTGGAATTCCTAAAGATCTCCACATTTATCTATTGTGAATGACAAAGGTCTACTAAAATGATATATCTAAAATTAAAAATGAGATAATGTACGAGTTGCTGAAATGTATATAAAAATAACCCATTGACCTAAAACACTAGTGTTTCACTAGAATGTAGGTTTTTGAGGACATGAACCATAGTATTTTTGTTTTTGTGTCTCTAGTATATAGCATACTGCCTAACACATATGAGGGTAGAATTTTCCTATTGAAAATGCAGAAATCCAATTTAAATAACTATAAGGAAAAATGGGAATTTCTTGCCTCACTTTATCCAAGAAAGTGTGATAAAACTGTGGGGAGAGCGTCTGAATCAAACGAATAGCTGGAAGTACTTCTCAGATATACCAGGAACTACATCTTTCATTTCTTTTTTCTTTGAGAGATGATTACATTCATCTTCCAAGACTTGCATCTTACAACTTCCAATCGGTCTTTTACCAAGCCCAACAATCTTGGATTTTATTTGTCAATTTTAGGTCAGATGAAAATCTCTAGAGCAATTAAATATGAGTTGAAGTTGAGGAGTTTGATGATTGGTCCCTCTGGGTTCATGCTTCTACTCACAAACCAATCCACCATAGCCAGGAGATCATGTGAAAGCATATAGGTTTCCAAGATAGTCACAAGGAAGAGACAATGTAAGTTATAAGATGAGAAGATTTTGAATTGGTTTCCGGAGTGCACAGTGCTACAAATTTCTAATAATCTCAGTATTTGACAAAAAGTTGCTTAACAAGTATCTGTTACTTCATATCATAGTCCATAAATTTACTCTAAATGTCATGGTTGTGTAAGGAGCCATTAATATGTCAGCTGTGGTTGCATAATCAAACAAGACATTATCACAACTGCCACATAACTAGCTCCCTCTACCACAGGAACTACTGCCTGTGGTTCTAATTTCTGTCTGACAGCTTTACCTGTAAGGCTAGGAAGTCGGCAAGTTACAACAAAAGGTGAGGCATTTGGGATTCCTCTCTGATAAGCTGGCAAGGAAAAACTGATTCACTGATACTATCAGAATTTGGGTGACCCATTAGGTAAAAAAATAAATTCTGGAAATTATGATCCATTATTGGCATGGAAATACCACTGCCATGCAGGTGAGGACTGTAAACTACAGTTAGATTCTGCTATTTTTAGCAACAAACTACTCAACGGTCACTTATTCAAGAAACATTAATTAAAGGACACTTGGGTGGCTCAGTGGGTTAAGTGTCTGCCTTAGACTAAGGCCATGTTCCTGGGGTCCTGAGATTGAGTACCACGTTGGGCTCCCTGCTCAGCAGAAAACCTGCTTCTCCCTCTCCCTCTGCCTGCCGCTCTGCCTATTTGTGCGCGCTCTGTGTGTGTGTGTGTGTGTGTGTGTGTCAAATAAAGAAATAAAATCTTAAAAAAAAAAAAAAAAGAACCATTAGTTAAGACTCTGCTAACCCAGAACTATGGAAAGGACTCACTCATCCATTCTTCTCTGTGATCATTGGCTCTGTCTTCCAGAAACATTTATTTAGAAAATGTTTATTCACGAAACATGTATTAAGCATCTCCCAAGCCCCCAAGAACAAATTATACATAAATAATTTTAATACAAAGTGATAAGTTTTAAAAAAGTGATAAGCTTAATGTTAGATATGCAAGGTTTCTCTGAGATGGCACTTGAAGTAAGTTTTAAATAGTAGGAGTTAACCAGGCAAAAAGAAGGAAGGAGGGTATTATAGCAAAGTATGAATAAAGAGAAGCATCAAGGTATGAGGAAGATACTCAAAATACTTTGGTGTTCCTGAAACAAAAATCATAAGAAAGTAACAAGAAATGAGACTGCAAAAGAAAACAGGAGTTGTGTATGTGGGGTAATTGGGTGATGGGCATTAAGGAGGGCACATGATGTGATGAGCACTGGGTGTTATACACAACTGATAAATTATTGAGCACTACATCTGAAACTATTGATGTACAATATGTTGGCTCATTGAATTTAAGTTTTTAAAAAAAAAAGGGTTGCCTGGGTGGCATGTCAGTTAAGTGGCTGCCTTCAGCTCATGTCATGATCCCAGGTTCTAGGGTAGAGCCCTGAGTCAGGCCCCCTGCTCAGTGGGAGTCCGCTTCTCTCTCTCCCCTCTGCCTTTCCCCACCATTCATGCTCTCCCTCTCTATGTCTCTCTCGCTCACTCTTTCTCAGTCTCACATAAAGAAATAAAATCTTCAAGTAATAATAGTAACAAGAAAAGAAAAAGAAAAGAATACAGCAGTTATATCACAAAGAGCTTGGGGTGGTACGTTAAGAGAGCTTAAGTTTTATCTTAGAGGGAACGGGAAGTCACTGAACTGTTCAGTAGCAACGTCTGATCAGTCTGGTTGATGTGTGGAGGATAGATATGGCATGTCCTAATGATGAATGACCTACACCAGGTTTGATTTGTTTTACTTCAACACATAGTGTCATGGCCTTGGCGACAGCAGTATCTGTAAAAGGTTATGTTTGGGGAAATAGTCAAGGAACCATTGTATCTAACTGTAATTCCAAATGTTATTCCTTAAGTAATTCCAAAGAGAAAATAACTGATTACCCGTAACTTCTCATTCCCTTTGTTCTCGATATCTCTACCATTCCTCCGCTGCTCTAATATTTTTTCTTTATGCCTTATTATCATCTTTCCACTACAATTTGGGAACGTATGGTAGGCATATATTCACTTAGATTCCAAAATCTTATTGGATAAACATAAAGGCCTCCTACTCAGAGACAAAGAATGCACTTCAATTCCATGTTCCATCATCCTCCTTGAGCACATCTTAAGTGAGCTTTGGAGAATATGCTTTCACTGGGGACCAGCTTCCTGCCCATCAGAAAGTAGGGACCTATGGGTCTTTTTAAGTCCTGAAAGTCACAGACTTTTAAAGTTTTGGCTTATGGTTTTCTAGTGGTAAGATTTAAAACTTAGTAGGAGATGTAGAAATAGAGAAAGACAAAGAGATATCTTTTATCCGATTGAAAGATTTCATTTAATCCATTCAGAGGTTTCCATGTTTGTGCCTTGATATGACAGTTACAGTATGGCTGAATATGAATCTTCCCTGCTGTCAGATCCATTTCCTGATTTATCTTTTATGTTTGGCATTAATAAGCAATTAATAAGCCTCCACCATGAAAATCTCCAAAGTTTGGACAGTCTTTATCTCCTTTTATTTCTACTTTCAAATCAAGCAATTCTCTTCAGAGCTGATATTTTTCTTGTAATACCTTAGTAAATACAGTCAACGGCAACTAACATATGCTACTAGCATTTTGTCATCCAACCTCTTTCCCTAAACTGTGGGTGTATTCCATACAATCTTCTAAGTTTTAGAAAAGAGAGATTTACCAAATGTTTTGCCATTACATAAAATGAATTACGATCCTTCTAAGAAATAATAATTTCCTTGTTACCTGTTGCCTGGGCCCTGAGCTAATACCACGTATCCCCGGTATATTGTTACATCCCAGTATATTGTTACATCAGTGCTATATGCCTTTCACTGATCTTTACATCAGGGGGAGAGACTAAGTTATGCTCTAACAGACAACCCTCAAGTCTCAGTAATGAAAACAACAATGGCTTCCTTCTCACTCTTGCCCACATATCCATTCGCATCCCTGTGGCCTTTGCTCTGTCACCATCCCTAGAAAGCCACCTGAACAGAGACTGAGACTCTGTGATTCCATGATGGCTGAAGCCTATGTCATCCAACAGGGTAATCCATGGCCGTATCTGTCTACTGAGTACTTGAACTATAGCTAGTCCAAATTTAGATTCAGTGTAAAATACATACCCCATTCAAAGACTAAATATAAAAAAAGGAATGTGAAATATTTCAAGAGTAATTTTCAATATTGATTACCTGTGGAAATGAGAGTTTTTATATAAGCTATCTTGAGTTATAATAACATTACCACTAAAATTAATTTTACCTTTTTCTTTCCACTTTTTTAATGTGACTACTAAAAAATGTAAACTTACATACATGGCTAGTATCATGTTTCTTATCAGAAAAAAGGAAACACACCCAAGTGCTCACTGGTTCATAAAGTTTCTACCTAGGAGTATCACAGACAACTAGCACTTGTGTTTCTTTGTCCAGAACAAGTCACATGGTCACACCTGACTTTTTAGGAAAGAGGAAGTAGAACTGAACCATATGCACCCAGGAGACCCAGAACAACTTAGTCTACAGCACTACTGACACCCACAACTTCTTTCTTTAAACAACTTTACAAATGCTGTCCACAATAGCCAAACTATGGAAAGAACCTAGATGTCCATCAACAGATGAATGGATAAAGAAGATGTGGTATATATATACAGTGGAATACCATGCAGCCATCAAAAGAAATGAAATCTTGCCATTTGCAACAATGCGGATGGAACTAGAGGGTATTATGTTGAGCCAAATAAGTCAATCAGAGAAAGACAATTATCATATGATCTCCCTGATATGAGGAATTTGAAAGGCAGGGAGGGAGGTTTGTGGGAGAATGGAAGGAAAAAATAAAACAAGATAGGATCAGGAGGGAGGCAAACCATAAGAGACTCTTAATGTCACAAAACAAACAGGGTTGCTGGGGGGGTGGAGGGGTACGGATAAGGTGGCTGGGTTATGGACATCGGGGAGGGTATGTGCTCTGGTGAGTGCTGTAAGTGTGTAAGCCTGACAATTCAGACCTGTACCCCTGGGGCAAATAATACATTATATGTTAATAAAAATAATTAATTTTTTAAAAAAACCGACTTCATGAATGCCAACTATGCAGCTGACTTAACATTAAATGTCAGTGAAGGGTGGAACATCATCAGTTTATCATTCTCAACACTTGCTTTTCTCTTTACAACCCCTGTCTGCATGCACGTTTCCCAAGAAACACTGACTGATGAGCTAACGTGAAGCTGACGTTCCTAGGACAGGAAGGAGAAACACTTTTAAGAATTAACTTGCAACCCTGCTTAGGGGCAGTGACATGCATTACTGCTGACCACCAGGGAAGAGATGCAGGCGGGGGACTCTCTGGGTGGGAAGCAATCAGTGGTGGAGTAGTTACTGGTGAGCCAAACGTCATGAAGTGTATAAATAAGGATGTACAACCACGGCATCCTGGTATTTAGAACAATCATGAAACAAAAAGCAGCCTGTGTGCATGCACTATAGGTCAGCAGAGTTGCTGTGGGGGTGGTGGCTGCACAGAAAGACAGGCAGGAAGCTGGGCTGGGAGAGCAAAGAACGTGCATTAAGTTATGGATCTGAGTTGCACAGCTAGGCCTGCAACCTGCCAGGAGGCCAGGGGCCAGGGGCAGGTACAGATCAAGCACAAGGGCAATGTTGTGAATCAGACCACCAGTCTGGGCAGCACAGCAATGACCAGTCAGGCCAGATGGCGGGGTGCAAACCAGTCAGGAAGGTAAGAAACTGGGGTCCTTCAGCACTACAGAGAAGGGCCGGCAAAGTGACGCTTTACCGGAAGGAAAAGGGCAGGGCAAAAAGAACAAAAGGAGAGGTGCAAAACTCGAAAAGGAAACCTCAGTGTTGCAAGCGGTCTACAGTCACAACGGGGACACTTCCTGCTTGCTTTTTTCTGGTACAGGAATTAGTTCCTGGCTTAGTCTGGAAGCTATGGTGAGAGGAGGTAAGAGGGTGAATCTGCCAGAAGTAGGGAGCATTCACAGACAGATGACAGACTCTCTCGACCGGTTCACACTAAAAGAGCAGGTAATTACACAATGAGGTCTTTGAAGCTCACACACCACCCAGGAAGATCCGTGATGTCTTTACAGGTGCATGTTGGCTTCATGACCCACTTTTAATGGAGCACATGCTCATCCAGAAATGGCTGCGGTTGGCCCAGAGCCAGGCAACTTATCTTGTCCCAGCCTTCCAATGTGATCTGTGCTGTGCACTGATAAACTGACTATCGAGGCAAAGCAGAGCAGGCTGGAAGCATGATTCACTCCAAGGCTAACGGCAGTAGAGCTCATTATCCCCCAACACTTGGCCAGCAGGGCGATCTCCTTCCTGAGAGCTCACACTTCCGTTTTGTTTGTTGGTTAAGTTGCTTGGCTGGGAGGTGATGATAGTGTTCTTTGGGGTTTCTTCCTTCCTTCCTTTTCTCTTAGCGTGAAGATCATTTATTTGCCTCAGTAGTGGGGGCAGGAAACTCATCTGAAAGTGGAAGGTAGAGGTGTGGGGACAGGCTGAAGGACTGGGTTTTCTGAGGGGACAACCAGAGTCGGCTCACTGTGTACAGAGGCCATTAGGCTTCTTCGTGAGAAGAAGGGAACTGCGTCTTGCTTACGAGGCCTGAAGAAGGCAGGACCAGGACTTGTGGAGGACACTTGAGCAGAGGGCCTTCTGCCCTCCTGTTTCCCTACCACACACTCCCCTGGGGACTTCATTCATTCCCAGGAATTTCAGTACCGTCTCTATGCTGACAACCTCCAAGTCCCTGTCTCCAGGCTGACCTGCTGCTTCCGGGCACCTCGATGCTCATCCTGCACCATTCTCCCTCTTGCTCATTACCCCTCAGCTACCCTGATTTTCTTTCCATTTCTTCAACATACTGACCTCCAGAGAATTTGCATATGCTCTGCTTGCATGATCATTACTCACTCTCTCTCTCTCTCTCTCTCTTTTTTCTCTCTCTCTCTCTCTGTCATACTTCCTGTCACCTCCTTAGAAAGGCCTTTCCAGAATGGTCACCTTTCCCTATCATTCTGTCTTGGCCTCTTGCTCATTTCATTCAAAGTACTTTTTGCAACTTGTAATAATACCCTTACTGAATGATTTTGGTTTTTTGAACCGCTACCACCTAGCCTGTGCCTTGCATGTAGAAGGTACTCAATGTGTTTTACTCTTATCGTTTGATCCATCTGTATTACACCTGAATTCCACCATCACAGTTGCCTAAAAGTCACCTGGTTGTCCGGAATCGGTCTGTTCAGTAGACTGGGGGGTATGGCTGCAATAAGGGACACCAGGCAAATTTCCAGAAATTGTGCTGGGCTGAAGGGGATAACGTCTCAGCCAAAACTGCCTCATAAGTGGGAATATTTTCCAGTCTGTGCTTCAAGACCTCACCCATCAGCAATTCACTCATCATGTGCAAGGAGGAGAAAGCCTCTGCCTGTGCTTTAGATCTTGCTCAATGCACCCCCGATTGGGCACGAGGATACTCCTCTGAGAACACAGCAGACTATACATAGATTCTAGAGGTCCACAGGAAGCTTGGGAAGGTAGGCAAAGAGTTCCCAGGGTATATCCTTTGTTGCTGGTTGGGGACACACTGGTACAGCCTGAGCCAGAGTAAAGAGCTCTCCTTCACAGTAATTAGACTTCACGAGGGTCCAGGTCCCATGGCATCAGGTTGGAACAGAACTGATAAGACCCACCTTCTCAGAGCGGCAGCGTGAAGGAAGAAAATCCAAAGCATCAAGGGGAGCTGAAGAAACATGGCGTAGGGCAGTGTGAGAGTGTGTGTAAAGTGAAGTAAAATCGTATTAGGAAGAGAGGCCCTCTCAGCAAGGAGATAGGAGAGACCAGACTATGAGTCAAATAGAAATGATAAACAAGATCCAACTTTGGGAGGCACCGGTGGTCAGGCTGGGAAGTTCCTCCTAGAGTTGCCTCCACATCCCAGGGCAGTAGACCTGCTCTTGTACCTCCAGCCTGGTAAGGTGCCAGAAATTCCACCTGCCCTGCTCCACTTAAGAACTGTGTGCCTGAATGGCCTCAAAATTCCCCCGCAGTTTTAAGAATTTAAGAAGTTGCATCAGATTGCTGGCAAGACACTCACACAGAAACATAGGTCAGGAGGGAAAGGGGAGAGGCAAGATGTGACAAGACAGAGTGTACTGTGGGATGGCTCCTTGAGTACCAGGTGTGGAGTGTCTGCCCCCAGGGCCAGTAACTCAATCCTTGTCTTTACCAAATGACTCATTTAAGTTCATCCCACAACACTGTAGTGGAAAGGTATGGAGATCACGAGTTTCTAGGGAGCTCTATTCTCTCCTGTTGGGTACCCCAGGTGTTTATATTAATGCCTAAGAGCTCAGCATTTATAAAGAAAGAGAACTATATTTATCTGTATACCCCCATTATAGGGACAGAAAGGCAAAAATGCAATTTATTCCCTCAAAAAACTTTAAGATTTGGGGCGCCTGGGTAGCTCAGTGGGTTAAGCCTTTGCCTTCAGCTCAGGTCATGATCTCAGGGTCCTGGGATCGAGCCCCAAGTCGGGCTCTCTGCTCAGCAGGGAACCTGCTTCCTTCTCTCTCTGCCTGCCTCTCTGCCTACTTGTGATCTCTGTCAAATAAATAAATAAAATCTTTAAAAAGAAAACTTTAAGATTTAAGGATAGCAAACTTCAGGCATGAGTGAATTCTGTAGCTAGAACCTCCTCTTCCAAAGCCAGCCTCCCTTTCCCTTTCCCTTTCCCTTGGGATCTGGCTTCATTCTCAGACTGACTCCATGTCCAAGCTTACTTCATTTCTCTTCTTAAGATAAAAAAGGAGCTTTTATTCCTCAGTAATTCCAACAAAGTTCTCAAAACCGGCTCTGTTTGGACTTAGTCATATGACTCTCTCCAAACTAATCATTATGACTACCTGGATAGTATGGGAGGGAAGGTTAATTGTACCTGAATCACATGACTAAGGGTAGGAGATGAGTAATTTCCCCCCCCCCCCCAATATTAAAATACTGTGAACTATAATAAGAAGGAAGAGCCAAGGCTGGAAAAAGAAATGCAAAATAACAGGGGGACTGGGATAAAAATAGGTGGGAATCCATGGAGCCAATTTTATCAGGAGAGTTAATCAGGAGAGTCATGGAGAGTCATGGTACGGAGCTGAGTGAAATTGGGATGTGAATTGAATGCAAGGGGCAAGGAGAGAACCCACAGTAGGATACGCAGAAGGTTGGTAACTGGGATTATTGACAGCATGGCTCTATGAGTAAGGCTTTGCCCAGACTTACCAGAAAATAGAGCCTAAGGCAACACCTAATTGCTATTGCTTCATTGGGGGGATGCAATCTCCAGGCAGCAAAAGTGAGGGAGAAAGGCAGTGATGCTAGGAGCAAACACAAGACCTTTCACTCCTTTGTGAAGAGTCACTGAGAGCCTCTCCTATAAAGGGGATACCTCCTTTATACTGTACCAGGACCCCATACCTCAGAACAGCCCATTATAGGCAGGGACAGAAAAGTTTATCTGCCATCGAAGTGTGCCCCCAAAGGATACCTTCCCCAAACTTCTGTGAGGTTGCCTGGCCCATTCAGTCTGCGAAGCCAGGTTTTTCTAACCTGTGGCATCGTGTTTCATCCACGTGAGGGGAGGAGGTCATGGGAAGTGGCACAGATTCCGGACACTGGCCTCAGGCAGTAGAACAGTACAGACTAAGTAGAACTCAGGCGGGGAGCTGACAGCTGCAGAAGCAGCTGATCAGAAGTGAGTGGAAGAAGGCCCAGGAGCTGTGTGAGGCCAAGAGAATGTGAGGTGACCCATAACTTGTATTCAGTACCAGGTTCGTATTTTTAATTAGGATTTTTTTTTTTAACAGCTACCAGCTCTGTGTTTGGTATATTGTAGGTCCTCAATAAATGTAGATAAATGAGGAAATGAATCAGTGCAAGACATTATGTTAAGCGCTTGGGTTACAAGGGCAAGAAAAGCATAGATTTCAGATAAATTCATTTAAAAAGGTTAAGGATCAATTTGTTCATTTTGGAGGGAGCTCAGCTGGGCTGAGGGCAGGTTAAAGTTTTTAAAGACGCAGTCCTCACTTGGGTTCCAAGCTGTAATCACTGAAATATTTCTACATAATAGCATGTGGGGAATTGCCTGAAGATCTCCATATTATTTATTTATTTTTATATATGTATATGTATAGAGATACATATATATGTGTATATGTATATATATATATTTTTTCTGTTACATTATTTTGACATCTTAAAAAACTTTTCTAGCTGGGGAAAGATCGCTCTTCCCTGACCTAGACAATTCTTAGAGATAGCAAAGGGCCCAGCCAGGAGTATGTCCTTCATATGCAAACTAACCAATCTAGAATTGGACCTCACCTATGTAGCCTGTCATCTAAGAAGACAATATCCCTTTCCTTGTTCATCCCAGGGTCAGGTATCAGGTAACTAGGGGCCAACCTTATAGCCCAAAGCCCATGGAAAATATTCAAACTAGCCAATTCTAAACTGTTCACCCTGTTCTTTTTAATTAATTGATTGATTGATTGATTGATTGATTGATTTGAGAGAACACACATGAGCATGAGAACACGAGCAGGTGGGAGGGGTAGAGGGAGAGGGAGAGGCAAACTCCCCACTGAGCAAGGAGCCTCACAGAGGACTCGATCCCTGGGATCATGGGATCATGATCTGAGCCTAAAGCTGATGTTTAACCAGCTGAGCCACCCAGGTACCTTGTTTACCCTGTTCTGCCTTACCTTTCCTGGGGAAATCCCAACAAAAATTCTGGCCTAAAGTTCTCCTTGCTCCTACCTTCGCACCCTGGTACCCTTGTGGCCCTGCATGGCATGCTGTGCGTCCTGTCTCTGGGACCTTTGAGTATAATAAACTGCTTTATTCCTGAGTGTTTCCCATGTCTCCTCTTGTGGCTGCTCCTGACAGATCATCTGGAAAAGAATACAAAACAAACACCAACCTATGAGCAAGGCATTATATAATGAATACATATGCTTCATCTTACAGACATTATAACATGTATATCCATATGGATATATACACACAAAGCATATTTTGATCTGATATTGCAGATAGCCTATCACTCACAAATTCTTGTGATGTAATTGTTAAAATGTAATTGTTAAAATGTAATTGTTAAAATAATAGCAACAACCACTCCTATGATAAATTATGACTAACAATCACGTAACATTTACATGGCCCAAATCCTGTTCTGAGTGCTTTGCCAATGTTACCTCACTTAATTTTCACAACGGTTTTATGAGACAATGCATAGCCCACCAAGAGATCTTCTTAGGCACAATCAAATGCTCAGACCAAGTGCCCATGAGCCACCAGCCTATTCAGAAGAACATAAGAGAAGAACCAAAGCTTGCCTGCAGCTTCAGATTTTTCCCTTCAGTGGCAATTCTTGAATAGGCCAGTAGCTCTAGGACAGGAAAAAGACCCACATGGGGTGACTGCAGGATCCACTGGGCTTAGAAACTTCATTCTCCACAATTTTCAGAAACATTAAATGGAAAGTACAGAGAGTTCCCGTATACACCCTCAACGCTCTATCCACACGCAGTGTCCCTTATTATTAAAATCTTGTATTAGTGTAGTACGCTTGTTAAGCTTGACGAACCACTGTTGATATGTTATTATTAACTTTAGTCCATAACTAATACGAGGGTTCACTGTTGGTTTCATACGTTCTGCGGATATTGACAAAGGCATAATGTCACATAATGTACCCACCATCACCGTATCACGCAGCATGGTTTCACGGTTGTTAAAAACTCCATGAATGTCACCTATTCATTCACCCTCTCTCCTCCAGACCCCTAACAACCACCAATCTTTCTACTGTCTCCAATATTTTGCCTTTTCTAGAATGTTGTTGAGTTGCAATCATACAATATGCAGCCTTTCAGTCTGGCTTCTTTCACCTAGCAATATGCCCTTAACATCCCTCCATGTCCTTTCCCAGTCTATTAGCTCATTCCTTTTTATTTATGAATAATACTCCATAGTATGGATGTGCCACAGATGTTTACCCATTCACCAATTGAAGGACATCTTGGTTGTTTCCAAGTTTTGGCAATTTTTTTTTAAGATTTTATTTCTTTATTTGAGAGAGAGAGAGCGCATGAGCAGGCGGGGAGGAGACAGAGGAAGAGGGAGAAGCAGACTCCCCACTGAGCAGAGAGCTGGATGCGGGGCTTGATCTCAGGATCCTGAGGTCATGACCTAAGCCGAAGGTAGACTCTTAACCAACTGAGCCACCAAGATGCCCCTTGGCAATTTTGAATGAAGCTGCTGTAAACATTCATGCATAGACTTCTGTGTGGTTGTAAGTTTTCAGTTCATCTGGGTAAATACCAAACACTGCAATTGCTAGGTCAATTTAAGTATTTCTTGTGGGATGTTGATGTTATAGCTACAAGGATCCTGCAAGGTATAAACCTAGTTTTAAGGGTCATCATACTCAGATAAGCCCAAAGCCTGGCATCCCTCTCAGGTGTTTATCATTCTTTTCTAATTCCTCCCAGTCCAGATGTGATGTACCACTCAGGGCTCATTTTTACCATAAACAACAATGTCTAGTAACATAGTTGGCATTTCTACTTTTTCCAGGTTACCAGGAGAACAGAGCTGAAGAGTTAACTAATGGTTAAATCTCACAGAGGAATGATAGGCTTGTTAGACCCTTTTCTCACAGGTAGCTACTTCCATTTTCTCCATTTTTCAAATGAAGAGACTGAGGCACAAAGGGTCAAATAACTTACTCAACATTACAAAGCCAGTAAAAAGTCGAGCCAAGGCATCAGGAAAATACAAATCAAAACCACAGTGAGATACCACCTCACACTAGTCAAAATGGCTAAAATTAACCAGTCAGGAAACAACAGATGTTGGCGAGGATGCGGAGAAAGGGGAACCCTCCTACACTGTTGGTGGGAATGCAAGCTGGTGCAGCCACTCTGGAAAACAGTGTGGAGGTTCCTCAAAAAGTTGAAAATAGAGCTATCTAGGACACAGCAATCACACTACTGGGTATTTACCCTAAAGATACAAATGTAGTGATCCGAAGGGGCACGTGTACCTGAATGTTTATAGCAGCAATGTGCACAATAGCCAAACTATGGAAAGAGCCTAGATGTCCATCAACAGATGAATGGATAAAGAGGACTTGGTACATATATACAATGGAATACTATGCAGCCATCAAAAGAAATGAAATCTTGCCATTTGCAACAAAGTGGATGGAACTAGAGGGTATTATGCTAAGCGAAATAAGCCAAACAGAGAAAGACAATTATCATGTGATCTCTCTGATATGAGGAATTTGAGAGGCTGGGCAGGGAGTTTTGGGGAAAGGGAGGGAAAAAATGAAACAAGATGGCACTGGGGAGGGAGACAACTGTAAAAGACTCTTAATCTCAGGAAACAAACTGAAGGTTGCTGGAGGGTTGAGGGGTTGGGCAGAGGGATAGGGTGGTTGGGTTATGGACATTGGAGAGGGTATGTGCTATGGAGAGTGCTGTGAATTGTGTAAGACTGATGGTTCACAGACCTGTACCCCTGAAGCAAATAATACATTATATGTTAAAAAAAAAAAGAAAAAAGTCTAGCCAAGGATCAGATCCAGGCATGTGGCTCCAGAATCTATCCTCATTAATGCTACATTATACTGCCTCAAGCATTATTTGCCTTTTAAAAAAAATAAACAACAGTAATGTTTATGTAAATAAATCATGGGTTATCATTTATGGAATATTAGATTATCAACCTGTGACCACCAAACTTCTGTAATGCGGATTTTATCTAAGAGCCTCTCTATTTCTGGACTCCGGGGGAAATTTTTTCAAAGCTTCTAATTTCTAACGGGTGGGGAAGTCCCCAGAATTTCTGGGGACTCTCACCAACTTAAGGCCTCCAGCTCTTCTCTGATTCGGGCCCCTGCACCAGAGCTTACCACCTCAATTTTATTGACCACAAAAACCATGATGCAGAACTTGGCCATTTTATTGGTTTTCAGAAGAAATCCAATCACCTCAACGTTTTTGTGATTTTATAAAATTTCCTGACTGTGCCTGAGATCACTGAGAAGAGTCACCTTGCTCAGTTCATGGTATTCCAACCAACATGGCATTTGCTTGGATCTATTATCTGCCTTTTCCTCTCTATCCCTTCTCCCTCTGCCCCACCCCAAATGCAAATAAATTTCCCTTTTTGTCTCCCTTCCTCCTCAGAAGACTTCAAAGCATCTGAACCATTACCCCTCAGGAAAGTAGTCACTCTTTACAGGTTTCTCAAGGCTTTATCCATAAGAAAGGCGAGTCTCCCCCAAGGGGAACCTGTGTACATTTGTTATATGATATTTTTTCCATCTCATTATATTGTGGTAGAATTATCTGACCAGCAGCCTGTTCTAATAGGCCCTCAGTGACTATATTTGAGAATAGTAATAGAATGAATAAAACATTACCAGAAATGTGTCAGTAAAGATCTTTTAGCCTATTACATTCTTTTTTTTTTCTACTTTTAACTTCCCATTCAGTATAGCCAACCAATTAGTAGAGACAGCAGTAGCAATTTCTTATTTCTCATGTAGCTGGGATTGTCCTTTTCTCATAAACCTCCAACTCTACAACCCAGGAACAATTATATCCAGTTGCTCTACTCTGTGTCATTAAAAGTCTGTAAGTTTTCACTTAAAAAGCGCTCTATTTTCAATGCCTGTCTTTGTTCATGATTAGCCAAAGCCGTGATTGGCAAATTAACAACAAATTGAAACACTTCATCTCTCACTCTTGAACTAGTATTTTCTACTAGTTCATGTGATGTAATTTAGGTCAGAGCAATCATCTGAAATATTGTATTCACTAGGTTTTAGTTCAGTACAACTCTGCAAATCTTTTGAATGCCTGCTATTTACAAGGCACCATACCGGATGATGGGAGAGATATGAAGAGGAGTATAGCACTGGAAGGAAGCCTAGTGGGACAGATAAGACATGAACCTAGTAACTGCAACATAAGGTAGAACATAACGGCCAAAAGAAAAAGTTACAAATATCTTGCTATGAGATTTTTTTTTTTTTAAGATTTTATTTTTTTGACAGACAGAGATCACAAGTAGGCAGATTGGCAGGCAGAGAGAGAGGAGGAAGCAGGCTCCCCGCCGAGCAGAGAGCCCAATATGGGGTTCGATCCCAGGACCCCGGGACCATGACCCGAGCCGAAGGCAGAGGCCCCAACCCACTGAGCCACCCAGGCGCCCCCCTGCTATGAGATTTAAGAGGAAAGATCTATCACACCAAGTTGGAGAGAGTGGGAGGTGGCATTAGGGTCCGTCCCTGACAACTAAGTAGAAGTCTGAAAGTTCAGAATGATGGGGAGAGTACTCAAGATGAGAGGCCCACAAAAGCAAGAGTGGGGAAGTGAGAAAGTAAGGGGTAGAATCAGAGATCAGCAAAGTGCTTTTTTTGGCAGGAGCACAGGACATTGAGAGAGGACTTCAGTTCAAAAAGCTGGAAAGGTAAGACATTTGAAGACGTTGAAAATCTGCCTTAAAATAGTAAAAATAATCGAGGGTGGAAAGCCTCCCAGTCTTGAAGTTATAACCCGTTTCACTTCTGGGATAGACACTGGAATTTACCTTTGGGGCCAAACTGCTAAATCAGGTTTTGTAAACATCCATTCAATGGTCCTTTTAATTGTGTCAGTATAAGGGCAAGTAAGTACTCACTGTACTTTTCTTAAAGAAGGCCAAAATGCAATTTAGTAACCCAAATGCAAATGCTTTGAACAGTCTATTTAGTAATGTAAATTGGGTGTATCTTAAACTCAATTATGCTCCTGCAGAGTTATAATTTTTTTCTCAATCTAGATTTAGAATTTCTTATGTCTGAAAATTGCTGGTTGGTCTTGGGAGATGTGATGATTGATTCTTGCCCAAGCATTTGTTTACAAGAGATCAGGAATGAAAACCTGGCTCTAGTAGGGGTGTGAAGAACCATT
Organism: Lontra canadensis; assembly: GCF_010015895.1. Lineage (NCBI taxonomy): Eukaryota > Metazoa > Chordata > Mammalia > Carnivora > Mustelidae > Lontra > Lontra canadensis. Next base: position 16,911 of record NW_022631706.1, read on the forward strand.
CTTCTCTTCACTGCATGCTGGAGGAAAGGCTAAAAGGGAATTGTATTTGGCTTGTGGTAATGCTTCCAGGCTGAATTCTTGGTGGCCCACCTGTGGTATAATATAAAACTAAACAGTCTAACTTTAGTAAATGTGGTCTGGGAGACTGGACCCACTGAGCCTGATTCATACTTAAAAGTAAGGTTCCCAGGTAAGGAAATGGAGGTCCTCAGTATCTCTCAACCTGGGAAGTCAATCCTCCTATCCTAAATCAAGAAACAAGGCCATTGAGGACAATGGTTTAGTCTCTCCGGGCCTGGGTACTCTGCAGGTTCTGAATTTCCTACCATGGACATCATGGGACCATTTGTGATAGAGTGAGCTGACCCTTCCATATGGAGGTGGGAACCACTTTATTTAAAGACTCTGAGGTCATGTTTTAGCCTGTGGGCTCTAAGCATAGCAACCTTTAGTAGCAGTGTGACATCATTCTCTGTGTTGTGTTTGTGTTACCCTCAAACATTGAATTTAGTTCTGTGGAAAAGCTATAGCCTGGGCTCAGGTGTGCTATGAGGAATTAAGGAACAACCATTCAGGGTTTGGAGTGAGAGGCAATGGGACTGCAGTGTACTTTCTCAGAGGCCTGAGAGGATCTGAGTGGTGGCTGTCAATAGAGAGAGAGCACTGGGCCTTCTCTGGAAGTGTGCAGGAGCAGAAGTGGGAGCCATGTGGAGGGCAGATAAGTCAGCCAGACAGAACTGGAAGGACCAGCTCCAGATCACACATGAGGCATTCCCCGGGGGAATTCTGAAAAATAACCTGGGAAAATAATGGGAGAAACCGAAATGAAGGACTTTCCATAAACAACTAGCCTATACCCAAGAATGTGAATTTCTTTTTTTTTTTTTTTTAAGATTTTAATTTATTTATTTGACAGAGAGAGAGGGAGAAAGCAAAAGCAAGTACAAGCAGGAAGAAAGTCAGGCAGAGGAGAAGCAGGCTCCCTGCTCAGCAAGGAGCCCGATGCAGGGCTCGATCCCAGGACCCTGGGATCATGACCTGAGCCAAAGGCAGTGACTTAACCGACTGATCCACCCAGGTGCCCCAAGAATGTGAATTTCATAAAGGGCACTAAGAAGCTGAGAAACCATTCTAGAGAAAAGGAGACGAGAGAGAAAGACAACCTAAGAAATGTGTAATCCTGGATTGACTCCTGGATGGAAGAAATAAATGTCATAGAGGACATTTAATTATTGGAAAATTGGCAAAATTTGAAATGGGATGTATGTTGGATAATAATAATATATCACTGTTAGGGTTCCTGAATTTGATTAGTGAATTATGGTTATGTAAGATAGTGTTCTTGTCCTTAGGATGTATTTAGGGATTTAGGAGATATGATCAGGTATTTAGAAGTGAAAGGTCACTTATACCCACAACTTATTCTCAAGTGATTGAACCAGAAAAATTAGTAGTAGTAACATGTGTGTGTGCGTGTGTGTGTGTGTGTGTGTGCACATCTATGTATGTGTAAGTATACAGAGAGAGCGAAAAAAAGCAAATATGGTACTGAAGAGCAATAATTTCATGAGAGAGGACTCAAAGCAAAATAATTTATTGTCGGGGCACCTGCATGGCTCAGTGGGTTGAGCCTCTGCCTTCGGCTCCGGTCATGATCTCAGGATGCTGGGATCGAGCCCCCACACCGGAATCTCTGCTCAGCAGGGAGCCTGCTTCCTCCTCTCTCTGTCTGCCTCTCTGCCTACTTGTGATCTCTGTCAAATAAATAAATAAAATCTTTAAAAAAAAATAAAAAAAGATAATTCATTGTCAAAAGTGTGACTTTATTTAGATATATCTTATCAAATGGTATATCTTAGTAAGGCCTGGACATACAGATGACTTCATTTGGTCATCGTATCTTTGTAAGGCTTGAGATATGATATCGTCCTGTGTTTCAAACACTAGGTGCTACATTCGTAAGAACTTCAGTAAACATGCACCCCACATAATAATGTATCCCTTTTCCTTTTGGTGATTTAGAGATAGAGCTTTTTAATTGCTTCATTTTATGTCGTGGTGCAGAACAGGTATGCTGATTGGCATGCCTGCTTCACTTGGTACCCTGAAAACATACCAACTGAACTATTTTTGCATCTTTAACATCTAATAGTGTCCTAATAACAGTGCTTAATGAATGAACTGAAAAACTGTATAAATAGCACTTAAAGGAGGCAATGAACTTCATGGAATACACAGCATGGACCAAAAGGACAAACCTTCCTGATGAGGTCACCACCACATTTAGTTACTAACAGGTCAGATAAAAAGAAGTAAACAAACCCAGTGTTAGTAGCTTTTCATGAGGCAACCAGCAAGGTCTCCTCTACCACAATATGAGAAGTGTTTGGGAAAACGAGGCTAGACTAGGTGGATTTGCACGCGGTTGATGGCTCTGAAGAGAAGAATGTAGGGCCGCGGTTCTGCCCTTCCAGTTCAAAATTTTATGAAAAAAAACCTTTCATAGTAGTCTAACAAAATATGACTTCTCATTAGAAGAGATAAGTAATATATGTTTCATCATGGATTCAGGACCCAAAACGAGCTTTCTCCACAGACCAGAAAAACAGGTCTAGGATCCTTAAATTTTTTTGCTATGTGTAATCTTCAAAATAATCATGATGGTTGTAGACTACGTGGTCTGATTCATGGAAAAAACAATAAAGCTTAAGTACTCTAGTACAGACTAAAAGCAAGGGAGATATTAAGCTACCCATCTAACAATATATTAGAAATGTTTTCCTCCTACAGAAAGAGAGATTGTGCTGTAAATCCTATAGTATGTCCCTTTGTTATACTAAAAATGCATGTGATATAGTAAGAACTTAACTCAATTTCTGGATGTCCCAGTTTTATCATTTTGGCAAATAGCTGAAACTACCGTTTGGTGACAAAATATAAGCTTTATCTCTGAATTTTTTGATAAGCTTTTAAATTATACACAGATTTTTGCATTCAAAATTAAAAGTATTTCCTCTGAAACAGTTGATTACTCAAACTTTCCCTTTAGTGTTTAATTAAAATTGACCTGGATGTTTAAATAGCATTGTGCCTTAAACAAAAATGTATTTGGCTTCTATTTTCTTGGAGACTCGTAAGTTAAGTTGAGTTGAAAACGTGTTGTTTCAGGTGTTGTGCACAACTGATCAATTGTTGAACACTGCATCTGAAACTAATGATGTACTGTGTGTCAGCTAATTGAATTTAAATTTTAAAAAAAGAAAATATACGGGACGCCTGGGTGGCTCAGTTGGTTAAGCAGCTGCCTTCAGCTCAGGTCATGATCCCTGTATCCTGGGATCGAGTCCCACATCGGGCTCCTAGCTTGGCGGGAAGCCTGCTTCTCCCTCTGCCTCTGCCTGCCGCTCTGTCTGCCTGTGCTCGCCCGCGCTGTCTCTCTCTCTCTCTCTCTGACAAATAAATAAAATCTTGAAAAAAAAAAAAAAGAAAATATACGTTGTCTCAATGAAGGATATAGCATGTACTTCAGTGAGCAGATACCTCGATAATCTTTCTACTCTGGAATCTCAATAACTACCTTTATATATACAAGAAGCCAAGTGAGCCTATGCAATAATCTATGCATAAACAATCTAAGGAAACATACTTCTAGGGGTGCCTGGGTGTCTCAGTTTGTTTAGCGTCTGCCTTTGACTCAGATCATGATCCCAAGGTCCTGGGATCAAGTCCCACATGGGGTTCTCTGCTCAGAGGAGAGCTTCTCCTCTTCCTCTGACTTTGTGTTCTCTCTCTTTCTCTGTCAAATAAAGAAATAAGGTCTTTAACAAAAAAAAAAAAAAAAGGAACCATACTTTTGGAATACACCAGTCCATCCTTACATTGGGTTTAACTTTGCAAAGGCAGCATTCCAATGCCTCTTGGTTCAAAGCCAGGAGTGATCAGCTTTTATATGCTCGCATGAAACTGGTACTGGGTAGAATAGTGTTACCCCAAAATTCATGTCTTTCCCATAATCTCAGAAGGTGGCTGTATCTGGAAAAAGCATCTTAACAGATGTAATTAGTTAAGATGAGGTCATACTGGAGTAGGGTTGACTCTAAATCCAATCCAACTGTTATTCTTATAAGAAAAGGAGCAGAGGGGCACCTGGTAGTGGCTCAGTCCGTGAGGCTTCCAACTCTTGGTTTTTGCTCTGGTGTTGATTTCTGGATCATGAGCTCGAGCCCCGTGTCAGGCTCTGCGCTTAGCATGGAGTCTGCTTGACATTCTCTCTGCCGCTCCTTTTGCTCCCCACCCACTCATGCTCTCCCTCTCTAAAATAAATACATAAAACTTAAAAAAAAAAGAAAAAAGAAAAGAAGAGACACAGACATGCACACAGAGGGAAGATGATGTGAAGACAGAGACATGCAATGAGAAAGCCATGTGATGATGAAGGCAGAAGTTAGAGCGATGCATCTACAAGCCAAGGAATGCCAAGAATTGCCAGCAAAGTCAGAAGCTAGATGTGGAAGAGATTTTCCCCTAAAGTCCTAGAAAGAGACTGGCCCTGCCAACATCTTAATCTTAGACTTTGAGCCTCCAGAACTGTGAGATAATAAATTTCTATTATCCTAAACTATCCACTTTGTGATCCTCTGTTATGGCAGCCCTAGGAAACCAATACAAAACCTGAGGTGCCCATGGAGAATGAATTTACCTCAGGACTTGTGAAAGATGCAAATTCAAGGTGCCTCAAGGGTTTTTCATAAAGTTCTGATGAGGCTTCACAGAACACCGGATAGAGTCTCCCAAGTTGCCTCTTTTTGGCAGGTATTACCCCCACTTTAATCTCTTTTCCCCTTGCGGCCAGGGTGATCTGTCCAAAGCCTAAATCTCTTCCCTCATTCCTGTGCAAAAAACACATCAACTGTTTGTCCCAGTGCCCACAGGATAAATCCCTAGTTTCTCAGTGTGGTGTTTTCCTGATCTGCCCATACCTTGTGTCACCTGGTGCCAACTGTCCAACCATCTATGTTTCCAAATATTCCTGCTCTTTCTCCCATCTGCCCTTTTGCTTTTATCCCCTCTGCCTGTAGCACTCTCCTTCCCAGCTACATCCCAATACCCTTTCTCCTGGCTAATGCTCCTTGTTCCTGGCTTGGACATCTCTTCCTAGGAGGCCTTCCGCCCCACCCCCAAGTGACCTCTGTGGATTCTATGCTTTGCCCGACATTGCTCATCCCTGTGTTGCACTTGCTTGTTTATTTGCGTAGCAAGCAGGAATTTTACTCTTCACTACTCAGGTGGAAAAAATGTCACATTCCATTATTTCTAAAATTAAAACCAAATGTGCTTCTTATTCTCATTCCCATGAATCATAGGAATTCAGTCTGTGAGCTTCCTCCCTCCCCCATACTCCCACGAGATCACCCAAGAATTCTGAAATTCATGCAATATCAGAAAACTGGTTCTGTAGCTACATGATTTGGCAGTGGCATGCTGACCTGTTGGGTACTGATTGTCTGGTAAACTCAGGGACCAGCCCCCCTGCAGCAACTCCCTCCACCAGCTGCAAGACACAGAGCCTTCATAGCCACTTAAAGCCTCAGCATGGATTGGCCAGTCTGAATTGACTCCCACTTTATATGCCCATTCCATTATATACAGCAACCCCTCAAATTCCCTACTTTCATTTACATCTCGGGAAACCTCTGCTCTTTGCTCCCCACCTTGCACACATATAGACAGGCATTGCTATCTTTCCCACCTAAGTCTTTATTCCTTGCCCTGAGTCAAACCAGGTGCTTAGACTTTATAAGTACAACATAAGGCTCTCCATCTGGGTAAAAGTGGAAAAAGATCTTGATTCTCATTATTCCACATTCCCCAAAGCTGCAAAACAAGAGCAATACAAAAAATAAGATACCAGTTAATTTTCTAAAAACAATCTATTGTATAGTTTTTCTTCCCCACTAAGAGTAGAAGTTTCTTGAGATGGAAAATGCCATGTTCACCACAAAGTACTCACTCAATGGTAGGTGTTTGAGCCATTATACTGTACAGGTAGATAGCAAACTATCTTTAGAACATGGGCAAACTTGCTAGTAATTAAATAGCATAGATTAGGGGTAAACAGCACAGAGGTAGACAAATTTGGATTTGAACACATGCCCTGCTATTTACAAGCTTGTGACTTTGATGTATCCAGAGTGTTTGACAACCAGAATACATCATTATTTTTAACATTTTCTCCTCTATACAACAGTTATTTTCAATAATATTCATGTAATAATGGGCAGGTGATTGTTATTTTCTCAATTAATTCTTAAGTTCTAAAACAACAATTTTACAAAGTCAATTTCAAAGCTAAAGGTATTCAAATTCATCCAAATTATTTAATGAATGAACTAAATTTGTACTTACTAAACAAAAGGATGATACTGCACAGTTGGCATCTGTTTTATTAATTAAAATCTTAAAGAAAAATAAAAACTCCAAATTATTCACAGAGAATGACAGCATCAGTAACTCAAGTTCTGTTCTTTGTCTTTACAATCATGTACTATCATTGTTCATTTTAAATTTGGTATTTAAACACAGGTATATGTAATAGTACAGGGGTTTGAGACATGAACTGTAGTCAAAGCAAAGGTCAAACATTTCAAACCATCAAAAACTTAGTCTCTAAACAAATTAACTTCCAGGTAGAATCCAATGTTTATTGAAGGAAAAGTAATTTGTAAAATGCTTAATTTTGAGGCATATTCTTTGTTATTAAAATCCAGTAATACCCACAATAGTTGCTTAAAACTTGTACCAAAAAAAGTTTTTTTCAGGAAGGAGTATTTTATTACTGCCATTGTTCAGCATTGTTGTAATATAATGATTGGTTTTTTAAAAAAAATTTTTTTAGAGATTTTATTTATTTATTTGACAGAGATTACAAGTAGGCAGAGAGGTAGGGGGAAGCAGGCTTCCGCCAAGCAGAGAGCCTGACGTGGGGCTCAATCCCCGGACCCTGGGATCATGACCTGAGCTGAAGGCAGAGGCTTTAACCAACTGAGCCACCCACGTGCCCCAGAACATAATGATTTAAACACACACACACAAACACACAGTATACTCACACTCATGAAACATGTTCATAGAAGCATATTCTTAATTGCCAAAAAGATGAAGCAACCCCAGTGTCCACTGATAAACAAAGTGGTATATCCATAAAATGAAATATAATTCAGCCTTTTTAAAAAGGAGGAAAATTCTAACATGTGCTACAACATGGATAAACCTGAAAGTATGTTAAGTGAAATAAGTCAGTCACAAAAGGACAAACCCACTTCTCTGAGGGAGTTAGAGTAGTCAAATCCATTGAGACAGAAAGTAGCCTGGTCTTTGCCAGGGACTGGGGGTAGGTGAGAGTGAGGGGTTATTGTTTAATGGGTTCAGATTTTCAATTTTGCAAGATGAAAAGAGTTCTGGGGATGGATGGTGGTGACGGCTACACAACAATGTGAATATACTTAATACCACTGAGCTGTACATTTAGAAATGGCTAAGATAGTAAATTTATATCATGCATATTTTTACCACAAATTTTTTAAATGCTTTAAAAAAGCAAACAAGATGGTATGACTTTTAGCTAGTTTTTTTGTTGTTTTTTAAGATTTTATTTTATTTCCATTAATTAATTAATTATTTTGACAGAGAGAGACACAGCGAGAGAGGGAACACAAGCAAGGGGAGTGGGAGAGGGAGAAGCAGGCTTCCTGCCAAGCAGAGAGCCCGATGCACGGCCCGATCCCAGGACCCTGAGATCATGACCTGAGCCAAAGGCAGACACTTAATAACTGAGCCACGCAGGTGCCCCTAGATTTTATTTCTTTTATTTAGAGAGAGAGAGAGAGCACCCAAGCAGGAGGAGGGACAAAGGGTGATGGAGAGAGAGAATCTTAAGTGGACTCCGCACTGAGTGGGGAACCCAACACAGGGCTCAATCTCACCACCCTGAGATCATGATCTGAGCCAAAATCAAAGAGTCAGATGCCCAACCACAAAGCCACCCAGGTGCCTCTTAGCTAGTTTTATTATATTTAAATTATCTGCAGACAGTGCACCTCTTACTACCAGAACTCAAGGCAGACCACGTCCACCCCATCCCTTGTTCTCCTGGACTTGGGGCAAGTTACTTAACTTCTTGGAGTCTGTTACCTTATTCTTAACATGGAGATGGAGTCATCGAAAGAATTAAATAATTATGCATGACATATAGTAAATGCTTAGCAATGCTATTGTTGTACTAATATTTAAATGATGTTTAGGTTACATGACATCAGTTAAGCCAGGGAAAGGATAGAAGTAATGTTGGCAGAACTAGAAACTGGCAGCACAATACATAGGTTCTTTTTTTAAGAGAGAAATCTGATAGTTTGTAACAAAGTATAGTGTGCAATTCTGACCTACTCTTTCACTCCAGTGAATAAATGTTCCTCTGAGGGTCTAGGGCCACCCCACTGCTCCTAGCGACCACCCAATCTCAAGTAAGCATCCTGCCCATCCCTGTCATGAATACGAGTCAGCCTAGCAAATTCAAAGTGGTCTCTCAGCTGCACAGCCCCTGAATGGTAAACTAAAGCACCAGCCCAGTAACATTATCCACACCTTTTTGATCTACTTCCAGCAATCCTAGTGAAGGTTGGGAAATTGGAAGTTAACATAGAGTAATAATAATGTTTAGCTACCATTATGGCTTCCTCTCTTGAAAGTTAAGTTATAATGATAATTTTTAGAAGATTTTTCTGGGTGGAATTCATTAATTCTCAGAGGCAGCTTCTGCTTCTGCAGCATGAAGGAAGTTGTACTTGTTCCTTCAGAAACAGGATATCACTGACCACATCTGACATGACAACATGCAGGGGAAACTCAGTACCTTTGGTAAATGTGCGAGACCAGCTGCTGCTACAAGAGTTAAAAAAAAAAAAAAAAAAAGTAGGATAGAATAAAAAAGCCACTCTAATGTACAGAGCACACACCACACAAATAATTACCGCAGTGTTTTTAATTTTAAAACTAAGGTCTAGAAACTTAATATCATTTGGATTTTGTTGTTTTTATAAATTACAAAAAACATTTGTTCCCCATCCCCACATAATAGGCAGCTTTTCAAACACAAGATTTATTACAAATGACAACTACTGATGGGAATTCTGATATCCAAAAGCAGTAATGTCCCCAGAATTTAGTAGGAAAATTACTTTTTTTCTGAAGAGTATATTAAAAAACATACCACCCTTTATTTTTCATAAGGGAGTAAAGACAAATGATATGAAGAAATTATCTTCAGAGTCTTATTTGACGCACTAGAAATAAGGTTTCACATTTTAAAAGTTTCCATTTGCATGAAAAGATGAGTTTTCAGACCACTACCACCATCACCAGGCATCTCTTTTCCTGGATGTTGGTGTAGGAGTAGAAAGGGGTTTTGTTTGTTTAATTTTTTTTTCAATGTTCAAAAATTCATTATTTATGCATCACACCAGTGTTCCCTGCAATCCGTGCCCTCCTTAATATCCACCACCAGGCTCACCCAACCCCCCCCAACCCCCTCCCCTCCAAAACCCTCAGTTTGTGAGATTGTGGACTCTGAGAAGGGGATGTTTTAAAGTGTAACTTGAGTTTGGAGAATAGACAAATTATACTAATCTTAGGCACAGGTTTCTTACTAATAAGAGGAGGCAAAGGAAGGAAGGAAGAAGGGAAAAGAGATAGAAGACAGAAATTAATTAATCAATTCATTAACTACAGGAATACTTCATTTTATTGCATTTCACTTTATTACACTTGACTGGTGTTGCATTTTTTTCCAAATTGAAGGTCTATGGCAATCTATCAGCGCCATTTTTTCCAACAGCATTTGCTCACTTTGTGTCTCTGGGTCACATTTTGGTGATTCTCATAATATTTCAAACTCTTTTATTACTGTATTTGTTATAGTGATCTGTCACCAGTGATCTTTGATATTACTACTGTAACTACTCTGGGGCACCACTCGTGCCTATATATGATGGTGAGATTATGTGATAAAGAGATGAAGTTATGTGTGTTCGCCTGTCTCTTTCCCTCACCTGAGGCCTCCCTATTCCCTGAGACACAAAAATATTGAAATTAAGCCAATTAGTAATCCTGCGATGGCCTCTAAGTGTTCAAATGAAAGAAAAAGTCCATCAATGCAGCAAACTTCATTGCTGTTATTTGAAGAAATTGCCACAGCTGCTCCAACCTTCAGTAACCACCACACTGATCAGTCACCAGCCGTTGAGGCAAGACTGTCCACCATAAGAGTACGTCTGGCTGAAAACTCGGATGATGGTTAGCACTTTTTAGCAATAAAGTATTTTTTAATTCAGATATCTACATTTTAGACGTAAAGCTGTTGCACACTGAATAGACCACAGTAAAGTATAAACAGAACTTGTCTATGCACTGGGGAACCAAAAAATTCATTTAACTCATTTTATTGTGATCTTTGCCTTATTGTGGTTTCTGGGAACCCAAACTGCTGTATCTCCCAAATGTGCCTACAGCTAAAATAGCTTTTAAATCCTTGTTATTCAAACCGTGGCCCAAGATCTGCAGTGTTCGAACCCCCTGGGGACTTGATAAAAATGCAGACTTTCGGCTCCACCCACACCCAGACCTATGGAATCAGCATCTGCATTTTCATAAAATCCTGCAGGTGGTTTGTAGTGTATTAAAATACAAGCAGCTCTGTTCAGAACTGTGCAAAAGCCAGAAGGTGGCAGGGTCTTGGCCACACTTTCTGCCACACTTGGATCTAGTTTCCCATCTAGAGAAAACAGACAGCCCTGATTAAATAAATGCCAGACTCAGGAGTCAGGGAGGTTAGCAGAGCTGAGAGAGGGCACAGGCACAGGACCCAGGAGAAGCAATATTCTGGCTGCACACAAGAAGACATAGGCCATGGGACTGAGGCCTAAACCCAGGGATGTGGCTACAAACCAATCTCAAATCCCTTCAGCTCTGAGGACTCCATGGTTAGAAATCACTGCTAGAAGCCCAAGGATTGAGTAAAACATTTCCTGTGTGTCTGCCTGGCTATCAGGGAAGCCATTTCGTTGTGAATTCTGTCCCTTGCACAAAAGGGCTTTGGAAATGAGGTTATTCTTGAAGGCATCGGGTAAAATTATTAAAATAAAGCCAGCTGACGAAGGAAGTAACAGAGACTTTAGCATGGAGTCCATCAGAGTGTTCTTGACTACTTGTGAAGCACATTGTCGCAGAGGATTAGACACCTCGTTATCAAATACAGGGCCACTGATGTCTACTCCAATAGACATGTTTACCAATAAGCCTCAAACTCATGAAATCCCATTGGTGAATGCCTTCTCCAGCAGCCCTGTATAAGGGGATGCCAATAAGAACAAACAAGTAAGCCCTCCATTCCTCCGACAGAACAGGACATTACTCTACTGATGACCAATTTAGACCCACAGAAACAGAAATACTTTATAGAGGACAGTTAATCAAATGATACTTCAGCAGATGAATTCCCAATCCAACAATTTTGACATAAGCAAGATAAATAAACTGAAGTTTTATTAGACAAGGAAGGATGCTGATACAATTTAAAATCGTTTATTTTACAAAAAATATAAAACTCCCTTTTCGGGAGGGCCTTGGAGCCTCTCATCATGAGAACACAGGCCCAAATCCATGTGGTTAGCAATCCCATGAGCAGTACGAGGTTGGCTCCATTGTCAGAGGAACAAAACCTGCTTAATGGGACACCCTTTGTTTGCCTTAATCCAAGGATAGATTTCTCTTCATAGTTAGAAAAATATCATTTGAAGTAGAATGCTGTGCAAGGGATAGAATGGCAGGCATCTCCGAGAAAGATCCTCCCAATAACCAGAGTGCACTGCGAGTTCTTGGAACCTGCTGCTCCCTTCATATTTGGCATTAACCGGCTTATTGTCCTTGTCTAGACAAGTGCTATGGGCTGTGTAAACAGTGAATTGCTACATAAAGCCTCTATTCATCCAGAATGAAAATGTGTCAATGTGCAGCCTTTTAAGGTCCAAGGGGGGCCTCTGTGCAGAGAAAGAACTACTTATAGTGACTTTGGTTTTAAACTAATATTTACTGATTAACATTACAAACTTTAAAACCTGATTTCCTTACATTTAAAAAAAATTTATTTTTATCTTTTTTTCAGTGTTCCAAAATTCATTGTTTATGCACCACACCCAGGGCTCCATGTAATACGTGCCCTTCATAATATCCAACACCAGGCTCACCCAACCCCCAACACCCCTCCCCTCCAAAACCCCCAGTCTGTTTCTCAGAGTTCACAGACTCTCATGGTTTATCTCCCCCTCCGATTTCCCCCATTCACTTCTCCTCTCCATCTCCCAATGTCTTCTGTGTTATTCCTTATGCTCCACAAGTAAATAAAACCATATGATAATTGACTCTCTCTGCTTGACTTATTTCACTCAGCATAATCTCCTCCAGTCCCATCCATGTTGATACAAAAGTTGGGTATTCATCCTTTCTGATGGAGGCATAATACTCCATTGTACATATGCAACACATCTTATTTATCCATTCATCCGTTGAAGGGCATCTTGGTTCTTTCCACAGTTTGGCAACCGTGGCATTGCTGCTATGAACATTGGGGTACAAATGGCTCTTCTTTTCACTACATCTATATCTTTGGGGTAAATACCCAGTAGTGAAACTGCAGGGTCATAGGGTTGCTATATTTTTAATTTCTTAAGGAATCTCCACACTGTTTTCCAAAGTGGCTGATTTCCTTACATTTTAAGTACAATTTACAAGTCATGTTATTCTATTTATAATTCTAATAAAATATGAATCACTCTTATTATTTTATTAACATTTGATTAATTCAAGCTAAAGAGACTAAATTTTTTTATGATGTCATTCCCATTTACAAATGTAGTTAATCCCCCAAGTTATTTAGTCACTTCCTTAACTACATTCCTTAACTACATCTGCAAGTTTCATGTATTTGCTATTCTCTTTTAGGACTTCAAATGTTTGGCAGGGTAAACTCAACAATCGCTATAAGCAAAACAATTCCGTAAGCTAATAAATTTAACATGCACACATAAATAGTGAAGCTCAAAGTTATCCTAAAAATTTAAGAAATCTTCATAAAATTAGTCCAATTCTATCCCTATCACTTTAATATTATAAGTCTGAAATCAATACTGTGGATAAAGTTGAAAGCACATGGGATATCTGTTTTAAGTGTTAAACTTTAAATAGCAAATATAGGAGATTACCCATTGGTTATTTATTCCTATACTTTACACAACAGTATTATTTGTGGGTTGGTTAATTTTATTACATCCAGATTTAATTATAAAACTCTATATGGTTGAAAGGACACTTAGCCAGACAAAAGTGGAGTTGTAACATCCCAAATAAGTTGAGGTAATTGAACTGATCCTGGACCCTAAGAGGTTTGCTGATGAACCAGAGATCCCAGATGAGGACACAGTCCTGAGTTACATACTTGCAAAGAGAAATGTGACAAGAGAGAATTCTATACTTTATCCCTGGGTTTGTGTTATCTTTTTTTTTTTCCCCAGCTTAATTTTTTTTCATGGTTATGGCTTGGTTTTGGTAGATGGAATTCTACAGACCTCCCCTCACCTTCCCTTGTTAACCCTGGCTGAACTAAACTAATACCTTCATTGCATGATTAAGTCTGCATTCTTTTTAGATCTTTCTCAAACAACAGCTCCCTAGCCCTCCTGATGTCATCTCTTGGATCATAAATTCTTCTCAATCCTCTGCTGGCTCTATGACTACAAATCTAAAAGTCAAACCAATGGCAAAATGTTATAATAATCATTTGTATACTCCAAATAGCATCCCTGAATACCTGCAGGCAGATGATTAAAGAGGTTAAGAGAATTTACCAGCACCATTTACTAGCTATATGATGTAGGGCTGTATAATATAATGAATTAATGGCCCAAAAGCCATTGTCTCCCCCCCTTGTCTTTTTCAACCATAGAAGCTCCAGAGCTAATATATTTATTTCAAACTCCTGTAAGGTGAGAGTGATCATGGACCCAATTCTAGCCAATGAGAAGGAAATGGAATTTACAAAGAAGATACTCTGGAAAAAGATTTTTTAAAGGGATAAACTTGGCTTATATCCCCTTCAGCCCATCTTCTACTCTTCTATCCTCCAAGAAACAATGTCTAGAGGTCTAGAAGGATTTTGCAATTCTAAGGCCAAATAATGCACCCTAAGGATGGAAGAGAACAAAAATGCAAAGAGTACCAGTCCTCTCGATTTCTGTTAACATGCCAAAAAAAAAAAAAAAAAAAGTGCCAAATGTTTCAGCCCTTGATAACCTGGTTTTCTGTTTCTGTTACTGGTGTCTATTCCCATTCCTAATTGAAACGGGCAAGTTACTTATTTTATCTATGCCTTAGTTTTTTCACATATGAAATAAAGATAATATCAGTATATATCTCAAAAGAATATGAAGATTATATCAAATAATAAGGGGAAAGGGTCTGACACACTGTAAGTACACAGAGTTGCCTATCATTCTTGTCATTGTTGTCATCACCATCATCATCACAGGCAAGAGACTGAAAAAACAAATGTGGAAAGTGTGCAAAATACAATTTTATTTCCTAACTGCCCAAAGTAGACCAATTTGAGAGTCTGTCAACTTATTTATACAAATATACCAGTGCCCATAATTATAAAGTATTCATACTTACTAACATAATGTAAAAACTTTTCTACAATATTGCTGTTCCTATAATATGATTATAGTCAGCCAGAGGGCATGTCAGTGAAAACATGTGTATGCTAAAACTATTAAGATATTGTATCTTAATCTCAATTTTTTATTATATTAACAATATATTTTCATTAAACAATACTTGGAAAATAGCTGAAAGATCTGTTGTTAACACTTTGCTTATTTTCTTCCAGTCTTTTCTCTTTCAACACATAAAATATATGTATTCAAAAACCCCTGTACATATACATGATATACAAAATTGGTGCTCTACTGAAAATATTTTTTAAAGATTTTATTTATTTATTTGAGAGGGGAAGAGGGAGAGAGAACATGCAAGTGTATGTACAAGTTGGGGCGAGGGGCAGAGCGAGAGGAAGAAGCAGACTCCTCACTGAGCAGGATCCTGACATACAGCTCCATCCCAGGACCCTGGGATCATGACCTGAGCCAAAGGCAGATACTTAACCAATTGAGCCACCCAGGTGGCCCTAAATTGTAATTTTATCACCTATTATGTCATGACCATTTTCTTATGTAATTAAATATTCTTCAAAAATGTGATGACTATTGGGAATTCCACTTCTGGAATAGAAGAATTTGATCCATGGACCCAAGCCCCAGTAAAATAAGTATATCTTGTGAAAATTATAAAACAAATAATCATTTTAAGTCTTTGGAAATTGCCCTAAGTGCATACAGCAAATGAAAAAACACTTATTCAAGAAAATCTAAATCTCCATAAGAACAAGAAGTCTGTGGCACTTGAGCCATGACCCATTCCCTTCCTCTTCACCCTTACCTTCTAGCAAGATGTTTCAATCCAGATGAGTATGGCCAAGGGGCTGTCCCTACACTCAGCAACTAGTCAAGGGATTGGGTATCTCCCCAAGAGAAGGAGGCCCACCAGAATTTCTCATCCTCCCAGATCCAAGTGTTGGAAGATAAACTCCTGGTGAATGAGGTGAAGAGGGCAGAGGCTCTTCATCCATCTAACCTCCACACATACGGTGTACTCTAGGGATAGCAGCTGAGAGTACTGGGATTCCAACTGACCTCACTGGAGACTCTTGCTCCCCTAGTGCCCTACTTATAAATTAGGAGTGCCACTCTGATAAAAGTGGACCCCCAACTCTACCCTGAATTTTGGAACAGTGGCTTAGAGATTTTGCCTAAGCAGCGGGCAGTCCATAAGAAAAGAGAGCTCCAAAGTACTGCCCAAAGGAACTAATTTTATTTGAAACAGCCTATGGTGTGCTCTTGAAAACAACAGAGAATTTGGTGGGAAACAGTTAAGAGAAAGCCCGTAGCTCCACGAGAGCAAGAAGCTAAATCTTGGCCAGCTAGTTTACCAGAGAAAACAATAGTTATGAACTCGTAGGTTTCAGGAAAAAAACTTCAAAAACTGGTCTCAAAAACTACCTCTGCAAAGGATCTTGGATGTAGTTGAGTCATACTATGGAGCAATTTATGCCCCAGGACATTGCTGAAAACAATAAAGCAGTCAGCCAGCAATTAATGGAGCCTAACAGCTACATGTGATACCAACAGAGGCAGATGGTGCAGTAGATAGATCAAGAGAAGACAGTTAAAGACTGCCCTGCTAAACCCACTATCATGCCAGGAATTGTGCACATGCTCAAGGATATGACTGCTGAGAGGCCACATCACAGGGTTCACACTGTAGGAAAATAGACTTGATTAATATAGTCCAGCCAAGTTACTACACAGAAAAGCAAAAAACAAAAACAAGCCCCCAGGATGAGGGATGACAGTATCCTAAGTTGCTATAATTTACTACCTAAAATTCCAGTTTTGAACAACAACAACAAAAAAAGACATGAAGAAGAGGAAGAAGAAGAAGAAAAGAAGAAGAAGAAGAAGAAGAAGAAGAAGAAGAAGAAGAAGAAGAA
>NW_022631707.1:0-33595 GCF_010015895.1 Lontra canadensis
TGGTTGGGTCAGAACCTGATGTCCCCACTCTCTTGCCTCAGCACCCCCAGCTTATTTCTGGAGCTACCAGAACCTTCCATATGGCCCCTGCTGCAGCCAACTCAAGGCTGACCCATTGACGTCCATCACCTCCCTGCCCCTTGTATGGCTGTGCTTCTCAGAATCTAGCCTCATTCTAGTCAACACATGCCTCCTGGGGGCTTACCTCTTCCCACTGGCCATCTATGCGATAATGCCTTCCAAACTGAAACCTGAATACAGAGACCCTCCCCTGACCTAAAATTCAGGTGCCAAATGCCTCTGGGACTCACAGACCTAACAGGCACCTCAGACACGGGCAGCCCTTTCCCTGCACGCCTGCTCGCCTGCCCGCCCTGCCATCTGCGGGCTGAATGGTGCCTTCACCCCACTGTCCAAAGTCCCACGTTCGGGTGCCCCCCTCCACATCCCACACGTGCCAGCAGTCATGAAGCTCTGCAAACCTGCCTCTTTGATTTCTCATGACTCTCATCTCAGACACTTCCTTTCCCAGGCGGCTTTCCTCCCCTGCTCTACCCCCGGGATGGGACCTCCAGGTCTGGTGGCATTTCTGCGCTCCTGCACGGGGCTATCCTTGACTCAGTGTGAGCTGGGACTAAGGCTGTTCACAGGCTCAGCCCCGGGCCCACCACCCACACCTGGGCCGGGGAGAGCCTCAAGGGCACCTGTCGAGTGCATGTAGGACATGGAAAAGCAGGTACTCTCTGGTGCTGGGCTCCCTACTCAAACTCAATCGTAAGTCAGAAATGTGTGGGTGCTGCTAGGGGTCTGCTTGTGCCAAAAGTCCTACCAAAGCTCTCCCTTCTCCAGGAACAGCTGGTTTTGTTTCCCCGTGGACAAGGTACTCTGCGACAGGAGAAAGTGAGGCGGGAGTGCGGAAAGGGTGTGCGGGTGCCCCGTGCTTCCTGTTCTACTTGCAAAACATAAACTGCTCCAACGATGAAGTCGACGCATGTGTATAAACGTTACTGGGAGTTAAGGACAACGAACCAGACCCTAAGCCATCCATTCCCTCGGTGTACAGCCCCTCGCTGAAACACACACACGCGCACGCACATACACGCCAACACACGCACACGTGTGCACGCTCAGGCACACACACAAAGGAATCCCTTTTCACTGGACACCTTCCCCTCATGAAGGAAAATCAGCCTTGCGGATTTGACTCTGTTCTGTTGCGGTCGCAGAGCTCCACGTACAGATAAAATCAGGGCCAGGCCCGGGGCCAGGGCCAGAAGACGCAAGCCTTGGCATGCTAAAGGCTTTGGACGTGCGGACGCCGCTGCAGGGCAGAGCAGAGCAGCGCCTCCCCAAACCTCCTTCCTCCCAGAAAGATGCTGCAGGACTCAGGACTCTGGACCCACTGTTCTTGCACACGGAACCCGCCATCCCTGGGTCCTGGCCCGATGCACTCTGTACTCCCACAGTTCCTGAGCAGCAATCCTCAGCAAGCCTCCTTCATGGCCATGACACTCAGAGATGACCGGGGCAGAAGCGGGTCATGCTCCACCCCTGCTTTGGCCCATGTCAGGTGGGCAATCAGGTGCACAGGATGACACAAAGCCCGCAGGGTGAGAGGGGTCCGGCTCTGCCTGGGCGGGGGGCAAAGGTACAATGGTGCCCCCCCACCCAGCACAGCTACCATGTTTGAGCACTGCAGCAAGGAAGCAGACCCATTTTCCATGGGATCCCATGGTCCCAAGCACATCCTGTCTGTCAGACCCGGGGCAGCCCTGCCAGCCTCGCTCCTCGCCCAGATGCGTGAGGTTGGAGGAGAGTTACTTCAGCTGCTGTTGCCCATCTGCAAAATGATGGACCAATGTGGAGGTGACAGAAGGCTACACGTAACTTCACTCCTGTGCTTTTCACACTCGGTGACGTCAAACTCCTAATAACTCCTGGGGGGACACAAGAGAACGTCAGAGATTGTATGTGGGTCCCAAACGTTTTCTAGAAGTTCTGAGTACAGATAAACCCCTTTCTTCCATTTCTGGGTATTTGGCCCAAATTTGCTGACCCATCCGGCATTGACACACATAGGGGCCTCTTTCCCTCCACCCGAGGCCGGCTTCACTCCAAGGAAATGGGAACATTTCCCATTACTGCGTGCACTGTGATCCCTCGGGGGTGGGGCTCTTGCATGCCCCATTCCAGAACGGGGGTCCCCCAGGGGCAGACGGAGTAGGCACCGGGGTACCAGCTAAGCAGGAGCACCCAAAAAGTGAGGATAAAATTGTTGAGGAAGAATGTTAGACTCGCTATTTGCCTCCGATGTGATCAAAGGAAGGCTCTGAGGATAAATCAGGACGTCCTGACATCTCTTACCCTTACTTTATGTGTTTATTTTTTGTTTTTAATTACATATGGGAAGGTGGTGAGGAGCCATCATCATCTTTTGATCCTTAAGGCCTCTAAAGTTTTTCTCTGATCCTCCAAGCGTCATGTCTTACAGAAAAGGCAAAGAAGCCTTTGAAAGATTCAGGGCGTTGGGGTGGGGAGGGAGGCATGAGATGAGCAGAGGGAAGAGAAGGGCAGTGGGAGGGGAGGCACAGGGGTGGGGGGAGCAGGGCTGAGGCAGCCCCACACTAGCTGTGGAAGCAGGGTAGCCAGTGGTGAAGCTTGCAGACACTGGGTTCGAATCCTAGCTCTGTCTCTGGCTAGGTGGGTGGACTTGGACGCATCATACCTTATCTCCCCGAGACCTGCTGGGGGTCTTGCTTCTGCCCTTGGAGAGCTATTAGGTCCATAGTTGCCTTGTGGGTGTGGAACCTGGTCACTCACCTTCCCTTCTCTACTGACTGTTCCCCTTGCTGCTCCACAACCCCTCCCCTACTCCGTGCTTTGGAGTCTCACCCCCATAACTACTGCCTTGCCCCCCAGCTTCAGGTGGGGCTTGAACAGCAGACACCCTTTGGCTGCAGTCTGCAGTGACTTTACGCCCTACCAACAACCCGGAGGACCAGCTCTCCCCACCAGGTCTGGTCATCACCCCTACTTGCACCTTCAGGCTGGTGAGAGGGAGGGACTCCCAGCTGCTGTCCCCAGCAATGCGTCTCCACCCATGCTTCCCTTTGCTTTTGTAAACTGTCGTTTATTGGACTCTCCTTGCTGACCCCACCTGATGGCAGCATCTTGTCCTGCCAGAACACCTTCACCCCCAACACATCCTCCTGGCTACTCGACAGGACCCCACCAGGGATCCAAGAGGCAAGGTTGCTCAAAGGGGCATGGTAAAAGCTCAAGAGAAAGAAACAATGGCCACATCCACCCCCCACCCCCGTCAAGTCCAGGCCAGCCACAGCTCTGCAGGAGAAAGGACTTGGCCATTGGACCCAGAGGGGATGCAAGGAGAGAGAACAGCTTCTCCCGAGGCTGCTCTGGGTCTGGAGGCTGCCATGATATGAGCTACAGGCACCACGAAGGAGCCTGGGCTGGGAGAGGGACTCCCAGGCTTGTAGGGAATCTGAGGGACAGGCACCTGGGGGGTGCGGGGTTGAAATGGCCAAGTTTAAGGGAAAGCTGTCTCTTAGAATGAGAAGTAAAAGGTGATCTCTGGGGTCCAGACTTTGGGTGGTACTCCTAAGCCTGGGGAACTCGCCACCAGAAGGGGACAAATGTCCTCCTCGGGGCAGGGCAGGCACTGGATAAATGACTGGGCCGTTCTTCAAAGTTCACAGGGAGATATCTTGCTGGGGAGGGTGTCCTAGAGAAAGAAAGGGTGACCATAACTCAAAGCCGAGCTGCTGCTTCCCCATAAGCTCCATCCCTTGGCTGTTGTGGGGTCACTTCACTGTCCCAACACAACCCAGGGTGGAACTGTCCCTGCCCTTTGCACAAACCATTCTCCTGATTCTCCTCGTCCCGTCTGCCCGGCCTCTTGCCACCTCGCTGGTGGCCACTCCTCCCATTTGCACTCACGTTGTCCTTCCCTCCATGGGAACTGTTTTCCCAGCCGCGGTGGCCGTGACCTCGCTCCCTGCCAAGTCTCACCCCCACCCCACCCACACAGCTGACCCAGGGCTCCTCCCCCCCAGAGCCCCCGCCCACTAGGCTGACCCCAGACACCTGAACAAAAAGCCAGACAAACTGGGCCCATCCCCTTTGTAAATTCCACTCCCAAAGAGCTGAGTGATGGGTTAAAAGCTGCAGCGTGCTAAGCTTCCCCCGAAGAATGACTCATTTGCTTCCATGTCCCGGGAAAGATCAGCCCATTATATTTAATGGACTTTGATACTTCTTATTGTAGTACATAAAGGCTATTATTAAAATGAAAGATTGTTACAGTTAAGTATCCCATCCTTGGTACTTCTTGGTATCAGGACTCCTCGTAAGTTTCTCTATTGATGTTGTCACATAGGAGTTGTTTTAAAAGATTTTATTGACCTCATTTATTCCCTGGGCTGAGAAGGTGCATGAGGCCAGGAGGCCTTAGCCCCAGGCGGGGCGGTGGGGGGATGGCTGACGGGGACCCCCTGCACTGCGATTGGAGTATCCTTATAAGCATATTGATGAAATAAGGGCACGGACTGAAACCCGGCGGCTTGGAATCTAACACGGCGCCTTGTGCCTACCTTATTTGCGGGATTAGAAGCCATTAATTCCTAGAATTGTTCTCCGGAGCAAAAGTGACAACAGCTGTACCTATCTGCTCGCTGTCTTTCCACATGGGCTCCCCGGTCCAAGGGATGCATGAACACACACGGTCAAATGGGGTATTGCTGATTCCATGTGAGCTGGAGCCAAGACAGCCTGCCACACCGACAGACAGACAGTCCCTCAGCTGTCACCTGGATGCTCAAGAAAGTGGGCCCCATCCTGCTTGGCACGGCACCCTGGCCAGGTTCTCAGGCAGGCCCGGAGGGGCGGAGAGAGACCTCCCATAATTCTGATGGAGCAGAGTCCCACTCCTTATGGTCCCCAGCATCACTCAGCCCCAGTGTCCTTACCCACCAAACCAGGGCTGCTCTGACCCTCTCCAGAGGTCCCACAGGTCCTGAGAGCACACAGCAAACTCACAAACAAAAATTTCCTCCATCGGCAGGACCAAGTTTTGCCAGAACTCAGAGTGCCAAGTTGTCAGAAAACACTTACAAATTTCTATTAAAAGAGTCATGCCAAATGACTATGATGTTTAAATAACACTGACTAGGTAATTGATTAGAGAGATTTAAAGAATGGAACAAAAATGGCTTACCCTCCTACCATCCAGATAACCCTTGTTAGGTGTAGATACAGCCGTGGAATGATGAATGGAAAATAAGGTGCACATATTTTAAAATTTCCGAATAATACAGACAGGAATTAGGTGAAATGCAAAAATCTCTCTCTCCATCCCTCCCCCAACCTAACTCTTCATCTCCCCCTAAATCTATACTGTGCTAACAGTTCCATGTGTATCTCACCAGGAAAACAAAATTTCCTACACTGATAGCAACATCTATTCTAACATATGCTTACTCAAAAGGGAAACATAATATATTTGGCTTTCTGCAAAATTTTTTAAACATACAGAAAATAATATAACAGACATCCATGTATGTACCATCCAGATTTAAGATATGTTTGCCTTATTTTATTTGCTTCAGATCCAAAAAAGAAAGAAGAAAGGAAATAAGGAGGGGGAGGGAAGAGAAAGAGGGAGGGAGAGAGAGAGGAAGGAAAAGAGACCATCAGAGATATAGGTAGTTGCCCTAAGTCCCATCCTGTCCCCTCCACAGTAGGAGCCCTACCCTGCTGTTTGTTGTATGCAGTTCTCATGCACATTTTTGTGATTTTCCTACATAGTTTAATATCCATAAATGTTATATTGTGGTTTTATGTGTATTTATTTAATATTGCATGAACAGAATCATACTGCATATATCTTCTTAGAGTTTGCTTTTTTCTCAGCCAACATATTTATAATCACTTATAATCATCCCTCTTCCATGATGATGCAGATAAATTGGGGGTATTCATTTCCGTTGCCTCATGGTGTTCATTGGATTTCCAAACCACAGTTAGTTCATCCACTTTTCCACCAAAACTGATAGACAGTTATGATGTTTCCACTTTATTTTTGTCTTTGATTTTTTTTATTACTAACAAAATAATCTTTGTTTGAGCTCTTTCCATAGTATCTCCGCATCATACTCATTCTGTGATCATCTGGAGAGAATTGCACTGAATGGATATACCACAATTCATGTAACCAATCCCCTCACAATGTGCACTGAGGTTGTTTTAAAAATTTTTGTTCTTACAGATAATGCACCTAAAGAACAGATTTGTATCCATTGCTAGGTGTCCTTCCAAGATTTTATTTTTAGGGAAAATTTCTAACAAAAGAAGAGCTAGGTCAATGAATATGTCCATTCAAAATCTTGATAGAGCTAACAAAACTGTCCTTTAAAAAGTCTGCAGCAGGGGCGCCAGGGTGGCTCAGTGGGTTAAAGCCTCCGCCTTCGGCTCAGGTCATGATCTAGGGTCCTGGGATGGAGCCCCTCATCGGGCTCCTGCTCAGCAGGGAGCCTGCTTCCCCCTCTCTGTCTGCCTCTCTGCCTACTTGTGGTCTCTGTCTGTCAAATAAATAAATAAAATCTTTAAAGAAAAAAAAAAAGTCTGCAGCAAACCGTATCCCCACCAGCAGTGTAAGGGAGACACAACCACAACCTCACCAACACTCCGTAACTTGACAGCCTGATAGGTGCAAATGGCACCCAAATGACTTCCAAATCACATCTGATTTCTTATTTTCATCCTCGTTCATAAGCGGGAGACATGTCACAGTAGAATGTTGTTTCTTCAGACAACTATGGGCTCTGGTGACTGACGATCCTATATTTCAAGACACCTTCAAGTTACACAAGAGTCCAAACCGGCAGTGGGAGTCTCTGAGCCCACCCAAAACACATCTGTCAGAAACCAAGGACCCCAGAAGGAGTTGACTCCAACAGTCACCATGCTGCCAAGGATATGGGTGCATGGAGGGTGGATGGATGAGAAGGGACAAGTAGTTGTATGAGGAAACCTGGTTTCTCCAGGCTAACTAGGTCAGCTATGCAACCCCAAAGACCACTCCCTTGGGTTTTGTTCAAGACTTTTTTCAGGAAGGTCTTACCCTGCCACAAAGTGAGCCCCTCCACATTCTCAACTCATGCTATATGCAGGTTTCTTCTAGAAGATCTCTTCAGTACCCCCAGTCTCCAAACTTTGCAGTGGCCAGGGCACACTGAGCTACCTGTAGGTTCCCTATGAACAAAGATGGTGAGGCCCAGTGGCATGTGATTCGGGAGGTGGTGGCTGAAAGTCAGAGTGTGGACCAAGCCCTGCGAGAGTGGCAATCTGGCAATGGATACAAAGAGAACTTGGCCAACTGCACTTCCAAATCTGAACTGAAGTTGTAAAATGTTGTTTTTGTCAACTGTGTTTATAGAGAAAGGTTCCCTTTCCCTATATTTTCTGTTTTTTCGAAGAGAGCTCATCCTGATGGCTCCTCCCCAGCTGGACCCCTGACGGGACACCTTTCCAGTGCAGACGCCATCCTGGCTGGGACCTGATGGGAAAACCACAAGAACGCTAGCATTCTCACCTCTCCACCAGAGAAGAACGCACCTCAGCAAAATCAAACCTGCAAAGTCTCGCCACAGAGGCTGCAGAGTGCTGCCATCACACTTGCTTACAAGATTTGGCTGCATTTAAACTTCTAGGTGACAGACCACTGGAAGGGCCCTAAAATAGAACATTCCCTCCTCTTATATGATTTAGACCCATTTCGGTAGCAAGTGACAGAATCTCAACTCAGCTCAGCTTCAGGAAAAAGAAACCAGTGATTCACATGATGAAAGGACCTAGACCTGTCTGGATCTTGAAACATGGCCCCGGGTCTTCCCACTTGGCTCTGTTCTCTTCTGTGCCTCGCTCCTCAAGCTGGTCTTATTCTTCCTTCCTGGAAAGACAGCTGCTGGCTGTCCTAACAGCATTAGAGATTATGTCCCATGGGGAAGAAGGAATGGTTTCCCAGTAGACTCAACAGAAAAGCCCTGTGAAGGGCTCTAATTGTGCAGGCATATCCCTAAACCAGTCATTGTCTATGTAGACAAGACGCCTTGGTTAGCCCCATGAGGATCACGTTCTATATTGTAGAAAGAGGAGGGTGGGGGCCTAGGGTGATCAGGTCCAGGAAGTCTACACAGAGTTGGGATATAAAGGAACAGAAGGGAGGGTGGGAGGATGTACTGGGCTGGCCAGAAGGAAAACAACAGCACCTGCCCCCAGCAGGTCCTACACCAGTGATGACCTGGTGGCATTGGAGAAGTGAGAAGTCGATCGCAGAGGGGAGAGGGACTTTATCATTGGCAGTGTTCAGAAATGCAAGTCATGGGGTGCCCGGGTAGCTCAGTTGATTGAGTGTCTGACTCTTGATTTCAGCTCAGGTCATGATCTCAAAGTCATGAGATCAAGCCCCACATCAGGCTCTGTGCTCCGTGAGAGTCTGCTTGAGATTCTCTCTCTTCCTCTCCCTCTGTCCCCTCCCCCCCCCAGCTCTCTAAAATAAATAAATAAAATATATCTTTGAAAGAAAGAGGGAGAGAGAAAGAGAGGAAGGAAGAGATGGAAGGGAGGAAGGAAGGAAGAAAGATGAAGGGCATGGTGATGGGTTTGAGCTGGTTTTCTTGGCTGTTCTCCATTCTTCACAGAGAATGCATCCTTTGTTGGTACACCAGGTGGCCCTTCCCACCTCACCATGATTGCAATTGCTCTCCCCACAGTGTGGTCTAATGGTCCATCCTTGGAGTCCGTGGTCAGTTTCTGTGTGACTCTGTGACAGCCCCTGAAGCCATGGCCTCTGCCTCTAGGAAGCTCACGTTTCTCACAAGGGGGACACTGACACACATGTTATCACAGGTGGGGGAGAACTTAGCTTCTCTTTGGAGGAAGGGTCATGGCCCATTCAAAAGACTTCGCCTTCAAAGACTTCTCTTTGAACCAGACTCGTGGGTGAAATAGACATTTTCCAGGATGGACAGAAGAAGAAGAAATTTTGGACCAAAAGAAGGCCTCACACAAACGTTCAAAGACGAGACTGCATTGCTGCGAGTCTTGCCACCCTCTGGCTCATCGTGGTCCATCTGTGACAGTCTCCTTTCTATCCTTGAACTGTCATGCAGGATGCCGCCTCAAGGCCTCCACGTTTGCTGTTCCCACACCCCGGATATTCTTTTCATAGCAGACTTCCTCCCATCACGGAGATCTTGGCCCAAGGTCATCTTTCAAAGACATTTTCAAACACCCTACCTGAGGGCTCTTTGCATCCACAGTCACTTCCACATGGTCCCAATTTGTTTTGCTTGCCTGAAATCAGCTGCTGTGTGCAAGTCCTGGATTCCCTTAACATTACTAACTGAGCACCTGCTAAGTGTCAGGTCCTATTCTGATGTTGTGGGTATGACAATGAGCCTGACAAAGTCATGGCCCTCAAAGAGCTTGCATTCCACTGGTGAACACAGATGAGAAAACATGAACAATATAATATCCAGCAGCGCTAAAGTGCTGTGAAGAACTAATTCAGAGCAATGAGATCAGGGCTGATGGAGACTGCCCTTTTATTTCGATGAGTCAGAGAAAGTGCCTCCCAGTGGAGACTTTACAGCCAAGATGTGGGTGAGCCAAGGAAGCAAACAGGGCAAGTATCTGGAGAAGAGCACTCTAGGCAGAGGTCATAGCCAGTGCAAAGGCCCTGAGGCAGGTGGGTTCAGAGAATAGCAAGTGCCAGGAGGGTCTGATGAGTAAGAGGAAGAATGGAAGGGGATGGGTGGGGGTCTCACAGCCCATGGTAAGGACCTTAGATTGTATTGTGTGTGTGATAAGAAGCCTTCAGAGGGTTCCTTCAGGAGCCTTTGCTCCACCAGAATGCAAGTTCCATGAGAGTAGAGTCTTGACTGCCCCTGGAGCCCCAGTACAACACACTGTCCGGCCCATAATAAACATCACACAGGTCTCTGTGGGATGAATCCATTCATGAATGCAGCATCCCTCCTCTACCCCCCAACCTCATACTAGTTGAGCACTGACATCACAACACAAACATTCAAACTGCATTTTAACCTGTCAGACAAAATCCTTTCATTGCTGCCGGTTCCACGGACATTCAAGATGCCAGAGTCCACAAGACGGTAGCAAGCTGCAGAGGCCGGGACACCTTTGCTCATTTTCACCAGATCAGATCCCTCATGCAAAGCCGGGGGACAAGGAGGGGGTTTGTGCATGTGCTTCTCCCCAAAGAGTTCAGGGCAAAATCAAGTCTTACAACACAGCTCTGGCACCGGGTATCTCTGCTTGGCATTCCTCAAAAACTTACTTCTATTCATTTGGTACAGAAAGAACTAGCATTATTTATTGTTACCAGGACCTCTTAGTTCCTTAAAGATGCTTGCCCCCCTCCAGAAGGCCTCCAGCCAGGAATGGGAAAGCTGGATTATCTGGAGGTTTCTGACTATTAGATCCCATAAATGTCATACCTACTGTTGGCACCTAAATGCCATTGAGTTCTTCGTAAACATGATAGGAAATGGTCTTTGCTCCATAAGCCTTGCATCACCACCAGCATTGTAAATGGAGCACTTAACTGGGTATTTTTAAAAGAGGAGTAGGAAAAAAAAAGAAAGCAAGGCAACACAACAGCATCTTTCCAACCAATCAAAATCAAATTATACCTGAGCAACATAATTGGAGTTTAATGAGTAGTTTTATGTTTTGCTAATCAAATCACCATATTGATGGGGTTTATCAGCAGAAATACAATGTTAATTACTAAGGACTGATAAAAAATTAATGCAACTCCAAATGCAACATCCCACATTACATACGGAAAGGCCCGGGTGGACGGTCGGGAAGCTGGTCATTTTTCCTTTTAATGAGTCCGGTAGCTGCCAGGCATGGGAGCTCTGGCTGGGCAATGTTTATTTGCCATTTTCAATTAAACATGGTTCAAGGGCTGGATGTCATCGGTGGGTGCTAATGGGAAGCATTCAGAAGTGAACAGACTCCATCCCTAGGCTTTCATGTGAGGGAATAAAGCTGTAGGTTTTTAAAAACGTCGCCAAATCCCTTCCCTTCGCGGCTCAGAGTGGTAGAGAGCCTGTCAACAGAAAGCAAGATCAAGTCCAAATCCAAAAAGTAAATAAAATAAATGCGGATTTTAAAAGTCAACAACATTGACGCTCCTCCAGCCAAAGCAGGTCTGTGGTTCAAAAGACTCCGTGCAATCAGGGGTGACTAACGGGGGCCCTGCTGTCATTCAGCTGTTTAAAGAAAGGGCTTGCGTTCTGCATTTCACAGGACAGACTAGGAGAGTAGCCACCTGGTCATCTCGCCCTCCTCCTTTCGGGCCAGCCTGAGGCGCCCTCCCTGACCTGGAAACATCCTGTTTGGGGTTTGGGGCTCAGGGAGAACGGGCTTCTCTTCTGAAGCTTGCCTAAGGGAACTTCATCATCAAGGATGAGAAGAAAAGTTGGTTAAATAAAGAAATAAAACAAAATGAATTTAATTGGGCCTTCTCAGACTTCTCCCCCCACCCTCTAAATACATAGGCATGTTCTCTCATTCTCTGCAAAATACTTAAAGGTGTCAAAAAAGATTTGTGACCCAACGTCAGAAGGTAGTCAGGAAGCCCAGCTCCGTCACCCATGCTCGGCCCTACCGACCACCTGCGCTCGCCTCCCCTCCCCCCTGCTCTCTGCACAAGGGACTTCAGGGCCTTCCTGCAGTCCACCCTTCCATCCCAATAACCAGGAGCTGTCCTCCCAAGTAACTGCACATTTGCACTGGGCTTCAGGATGACAGGACAGGCTCACATGCTCCGGTTCATTTAAATCTCATACCAGCCCCATGGGGGAGGGGGGGCGGGTATCATTGTTCCCATTTTACTATGGAGGAAACTGAGTCTCAACAGGTCAGGTGTCTCACTTAAGGTGACACAGCTGGTGGACAACAGAGGCAGAACGTCCACCTCAACCACCAGCTCCAGTGGGGAGAAAGGATTTGGAGTGGCATCTATTGGCTTCCCAAATAAAGCCCATACTCAGACCCACATTGGAGACGCTGCACCACGTGCCTGACAGACCTCCATGCCTCTGCTCACCCATCCCAACACATCCCCTGCTCCCATCCGCAAGTTTCCTCAACAGACATCGAATGGGCTGTTAGCTCTTTATCACCCCCACAACCCCCTCCCCCTCATGGCTCTGTGTCCACTGCTCCCTCTCCTGGGAACACCTTGTCTAGTGTCCCTAAACCACACCGTATCCATCCTTCCTGGACCAGATCATGCTACCTCCTCCAAGAAGGCCACCTGGATTCCCCCAGGGCAGAAATCAGATTTCTGCCCTCTGTATTCTCAAGACTGCCCAATTGTAATTCATGCATTAGTCGTATAATTATTTGTTTAATGAATGCTCCTCTTCCATTACTGCACATTCTGGGAAGCCAGGGAGCTAGCAGAAAATCTGAGGAGGTGCTGGAAAACATTGAGTGCAATGAGCGAGTGAATGAATGGATGAATGAATGAATCACTTGTTGAACCTCTTCTGTGAGCCAAACTCGTTACATACATAGTACATACTTCAGAAGGCTGTGATAGGATGAAATGAAATAAAGCCAATGAACGCAGCACATCCAAAGCCTGACATATAATAGATGCCTAATAATTTGTACCTATTATGATTACCACCGTCATTTTTATTATTATCATCAACATATTGTCTCAATTAAATAGTTACAACAACCCTTTCTTGCCTCAAATTTTATCTCCATTTTACAGATAAGGAAAGGGGTGTTCAGAGAGGTTAAGCAACTTTCCTAAAGTCACACAGCTGGGAAGGGGTGGAGCTGGGATCCGAGCGGACATTCAAACCCAGGTTCGGCTAACAACAGCAAAGCCACCCTCTTTGACGTCACACTGTTCCACTCCCCACCACTGCCATGAGCTCATTGTGAAGGTGGCTTTGGGGCACAGGACCACGCCACATTGCTCACCCATCCCATCTCATGCTCATGTCAGTAGTCCTTAGGATGGAGAAGTGTCCTTTACAGGGACAGTCTGAGGCAGAAGTAGATTCTGTAACCAGAAACTGTTTTGCCCTTTGACCTTGCCCACCCACTCTTGTCCTGCTGAGCTCACAGGTGCCCACCTTTCCAGAAGCTGGAAACTGGGCACCAAAAGAGCTAGCAAAGGAGCCAGGGGTCAGGCTCAGTCTCCTGCCTTATAGCCTGGTCTTTTTTCTACCACACCTATAAAAGGAATCTTCCCAAAAGATACCGCTCCTCATTTTTTGCCACTAAAACATAGCTCCTGGGAGGCAACCACTAAAATATGGTCTGGTCCAAAGTTGGTATTTTCTCCCTGTCTGTCCCTCTAAACTCTGCCCAGTGGAGTCCACATGAGGCAAACGGCACCTCAGGACAGACCCCAGCAGGGATATGGCCCAGTACTACTCAGCCACTGAGAGTCTGAGCTAACAAAAATCGCTGGGTTTCTCGGTCTTGCCTTGACCACGAACCCACTTCTCTCAAGCAAAACATTAGGAAGTACAACTTGTAAGCCGGAGGATGAGCATCCAGGTCCTGCCGGCAGCCACCTCCCCCTCCAGCCCCAGGTAAGCCTTATGACTGGGCTCCAGAACCACAACTGGGAAAGCTGTGATCCTGTCCACCCCATCTGTCCCCCCAGGGAATGTTAGCCACCACAGCAAGTCATGCCTGCATCACGTCAAATGTTTATATGTTATTGACATCACAGCCCAATGCACAGGGCCTCTGCTCCACACAGTCATTCAGAAACCCAAGACCCTTCAATCAGTGGGTGCCACCATCCCCCGCATCCCTCCACAGAATCCCTACACCCCTGCAGCACAGAGAGAGTGTGTGTGAAGGGTTGCACATTATGTTAATGCCACCTCTACCCATACAGCATAAGCCAGAAATCAGTCCCACACCCCCTTCCCTACAAGGGCAAGGGAGGCTGGAAATTGTACTCTGAGCACCCAAGAAGAAAAGCAAATGGGCCATGGGGAACACATAACACTCTCTGTCACTCCATCACTTTATACATAAGAACTCAGAGGGCCAGAGAGGTGCAGTGATTATCCTCAGGCCACACAGTTTTCCATAACCCAGATCTATTGACTTCCCACCCACAGCTCTCATCCACAAAGTATGGTCTGCATCCATGGTAGGTGGGCCACATGGTAAAATGATAAAGGGCAAAAGGTACCCCTTTACAGAGAACATAGGTTCAAATCTCAAATCTACAGCCAACCTGCTGATCCAGGCTGCACAAGTCTCTGGCTCTCTCTGAATCTCAGTTTTCTCATCTGGAAAATGGAAGTAGCAACGCCAGCTTCAACAGAGATTAGGAGGATTCAGTGGACATTGAACCTTGGTTCAGGAACAGAGATTCATGAACGAAAGAGAGTATATAACAGTGGGCTTTTGTTGCCCACCTCCAGACATTCCCCACACTCCTTTCCTGCTCTAATTTTTCTCCTTAGCATTTATGACCTTCTACCTAAGTTTATAATTTACTAAATCGTTATTTTTATAATTCGTATCTGTCCTTCTCCCTGGAATGTCAGCTCCACAGGGGGTGGGGGGAGGATTTGAAAGGATTTTGTTAGTGGAAAATATCTAGAACAGTTCCTATCACAAAGGGGGCACCCAGGAAGCATTCAATTAATCCAGAAGTTTTTCATTCACTCGCTCAGTCCCAGGGTGGTTCTTTATTGTCACTATGGTCATCAGTTAGCCTATGACCTGCCCTATTAGGGCATCCACCCACAGAGGTCCCCTCTCCTCTTGCCAGCTGCCAGATAGAAAGAGTGGAATGTGGAAGCAAACCTCGTTTTCATGAGGGATCCACTAGAGAACAGACACTGAATGGGCCATTCACCTCCATGGGGGTGTTTGGAAACATTTGGAATCACAGCTCATGTCACCACCCAAACTAGAGAAAGGTGGATAAAAATACTCTGGATTCTCCTGTTCTCTCACCTTCCAATCTTCTCATCGCCTCCCATTGGCCAAATCTATCTGGAAACCCTTGTACAAGCAATCCCTGGAAACGTAGTCTCACAGTGCAGGGCAGGGCAGGGAACAGCAGAGAATGCTTTCAAGAACAAAATGGCACATGAATGTTTTTCTTTCCATCTCCCATATCCAGATGTACCCAGTACATAGGAGGTTAGTCTTAAGTGTATCAGTTGGATACATTTATGTGTTAAATATCTCCATTGATGCTAGAAATGATATGTCTTATCTATTTTTTGTCTTGCAAACTTTCTGCAATTGAAATCTTACATAATCCATCTGTAACTGACCCCAGCAATCCCCACCTGCTGGTGTTCACCCACTTGGCAAGTTCCCAGAACTTGAGTGTGGATGAAATCTGAAACTTTCTTCCTCCCAATAAACCATGGAAAAGTGATGAGATGTCATCCCTGTGGTTACATTAAATTAGTTAAGAGTCTAGCAGACTGGTGCTAGCTTGATGAAGTAAGCAGCCATGTTGACCAAGTGCACATGTCAAGGGACTGCAAGAAGTTTCTAGAAGCTCCAGGTGGCCTCTTGGAACTAGGGAAATCTCCAGAAAGTTGCTAGGGCTCTCAGTCCCACAGAGGTAAGGACATGAATTCTGCCAACAGCCTGAGCAAGCCAGGAGGGTGGTCCTTCCCCAGTCGAGCCTCCATATGAGAATGCAGCCCAACAAACACGTGACTCTGGCAGGGGACCCAGGACTCCTGATTCCTGGACTCCTGGGACTCCTGACCTGTAGAAAGTGTGCAATCATAACTGCGTCCCTCTGACTCATTGCATGGAAGGCTGCCCAACTTAACACTTTACCTGAGTCAGACACAGCCTTCCACTGTGTTAAGCGACTAGGATTTTAAAGTTTATCCATTGCAGCTACCACTGTCCTCCTAAAAGTACAAACAGGAAGGTAAATAATCTTTTTTGAGCCCTCACTCTGCGCCAGGCACTTTGCTAGACACTGTGTGTATATTATCTGATGCAATCATTTGGTCAACCTTATAAGGCAGGTTTGATTCCTCCATCTTAATGGTTTGGGAAATTGGAGTTTTGAAATCTGGTCCTCATAGGACTAATGAATAGTGGCGGCAGAATGAGAGGCAAGAATGTCTGATTCCAAAGCCAATGGGAATCTCTAAAAAAAAAGAAGAAGAAGAACATAATATGTGCCAAGTAAGAACCCGAGAAAAGGTGCTTTGGGACATCAAAGTAAAAACAACTCACCTTTGATCAAAAAGATCAGTAAGTGATCCAGGAGGAGGGGGGCGTTGAGATAGTCTTTGAAGGATGGGCAGAATGGAAATCAATTAAACTAAGCAACACATTTTCAGGGGGAGGAGAGAGCCTGAGCACTCGGATAGAGTTTGGAAACTGCAGGACCCAGATGGAGGAGGGAGATGGGAGCCCAGCGGGTCCAGAACGTGGGGTGGGATAGGAGATCAGAAGGGGCAAGGCTTGAGACACAGTCAGAGTTTCCATCATGGAGGGTTCTGGATGACAAAAGAAACATACACAAATGAAGCCATCTGGTACTTTCCATATTAAAGGTTTTGAGTACAAAAATGGTATAATTTTCGCTGTACATGAGAAGCCTGACTTAGCATCGTCTCATGTAGGCACAAAGACTCTTCTAATTCTTATATTGGTGGAAGTGATAACACTTAACCTATAGTTAGAGAGATTTCCTGGAAGCAGTTTCAGGAAGAATTAATGGAACCCTCTGGAAAGCACACAGAGCTGGTTTCACTGTATGATAAGGCAAAGCCGCATTGCCCCCTGACTGCTGGTAGCCGAACCATATCTGTGAGCGCAGGTGTGTGCATACACAACGTGGACAGAAACGCAGGCAGCCTTCATTGACAGGATGCTTGGCCTTCAGCAAGCATGGCCACCAGCGTACACAGGACAGACGCGGACGTCAAAAGCCTCCCGAAAAGCTGGTGTCTCTTTTTCATTTTACGTAAGGAGCAATATCTCCTTCACATCTCAAGCCCCTGTCATCCCTTCAG
This sequence comes from Lontra canadensis, assembly GCF_010015895.1. Classification (NCBI taxonomy): domain Eukaryota; kingdom Metazoa; phylum Chordata; class Mammalia; order Carnivora; family Mustelidae; genus Lontra; species Lontra canadensis. The sequence goes on from NW_022631707.1 coordinate 17,112, forward strand.
ACACGCAGAAGATTTCCTTTTCATAAACAGAAGACCTGCTGGCCCAGCCATGACCACAACAGCCCAGCCACAACCACAACCAACCCACAATTTCCAGGCCTGAGAAGGAATGAGACCACAACCAAGAAAAGCTGTAAGGGGAACATCAGAAGGGCTACTGGCCGAGTTCCGTCCCATCTGCAGAATAATCCAGGCCCTGAAGTGACTCCCAGACCTCTGTATCCCAGCTTCTCAGTCCCCCTCCCAGCTCCACCTGGTTTGGCCCTGAGCAGGGAGAAGCCATCGCAGCTATGCTCAGAAGGCGTATGTCTGGGTTCAAATCCTGGTCCAGCTGCTCCAAAGCTCTCTTGACTTTGAGTAGGTGATTTGTTCCCTTTAAACACTAGAGAATGCCAGGAGAATTAAAGGTGACTCATCATTTATAGAATGCCTGGCCCCTAAAACGGACTCAGTAAATAATGGCTATTATTAGCCAGAGCTCCTTTTGACACTGGAAATTAGGTACTTAGATGGTGTTGCTGTGATATTTGGAATTGGGGACGGGCGTTTTGAGGAGTAGGGAACTTTGGATCAGTGTGCAATCCGTCTTGATAATGTGGACCCAAGATGAAGCATCAAGATCATTTCAAGTCTAGAACCGACAGCCGGTGCATGGACATCTCCTCCCCACTTTGTACCAGCTGCAGATGTGATAAAGAACCTTCTACACCCTCGTCTGAAGTGCCAAGGAGAACGATCATCAGGACTGAAACTGGGACAGAGCCCCAGGCAGAACCCAGAACACAGGACCTCCCTGTGTGCTGCCATCAGTCTGATCGCTAATACCTTTCACACAGTTGTTGAGTTAAACAGCAACCCTACCATCCACCCCACCGTTGCCCCCATAGCTTCATCCTGTCTGCCCAGGTATCCCAAGAGAAACTGGAACCTTGGAGACCTCCACATGGAACTTGCCTCTGGCATGCCCCATCGAACCAGGCCATCAGGGTCCAAAAGAAGACAGCTTTTGCTCAACAGGGGTCCACACAGCTTTTGCTCAACAGGGGTCCACGCAGCATCGTAATTACAGGCCATGCTTGGAACTACTTGATAGACATTCGCATCTTTACTCCACCATTTTCCAGGTGGTCTGACCTTGGGAATATTACTGAAGCTTTCTGAGCCCCCAGTTTCCTCTTAAGAAAAATAGGATCAAACCCAACACTTAATAAGATATAGCATGACTCCGGCCGAGCCCCAGGTCCAACCCTTGCCAGATAGGAGCCTCTTTGTTCCACACACTAGAGTCTCCGGCCAAGAACTTGGAAGGGAGAGGAGGCAGTGGACAATGCCTTTGTCCTTCGAAGCCAGGTGCACTGGCTTGTTTGCTCCCATACACCTCAGAAGAGGGGTGAAAAGGTACCAATCCTAGAGCCTTCTCAACAAATCACTTACCAAATCACCTATGCTTTTTGGCAAAGGATACCTGCTTCTTCCCTATTCCCTTTAGGACGACATCTGTCAAAGGACATCAGGATGTTCCATGTTAGTGTATCCAAGACCTGGGATGATTCTGGCCAGGACCAGAGAGTCCTGCCTTCTCCCTCGGGGCTCCTTTCTGAATTAACAAAGGGGTGTCAGGGCTTCATTTAAATATTCCAGCCATTAATCCTGGGCACTCGCTGCAGGGCTGTTGCAGCCCTTTGGGTGTTTTGAATACATTTTAAGGATCATTGCAAATTTGATTGCCATCAATAAAATCGCAAACAATATAATTATATCTGTTTGCTTATGTCTAAATAGGTGCACACATGTGAAATGTGAGTATGCTAATATAAGTAAATATGCATGCATATACATATTTGTGATTTCGGGATATATAGAGATTCATACCTACCTAGCACACAAATGCACTTATATAACTTGCAAAAATAATCTACTTCTTCTTTTTTCTGTGCTATACCGGAAAAAAAAAAAAATCAAATCTAAGCACGGAGGAACTGAAAAAAAACTACATGTATCATTCACCTGATTTCAATTGTGCCTCCCTTTGAACCTCAGCCAAATCATTTTGTACATTAAAAATTGGTCAGGGATGATAAGATTCCATTTTCATGGTTGGTAATGCAGAACCAGGGAAAGAATACAATTACAGACCCCTGAGTAAACTCTGCGAATGTCAACTTGATGTAAATGATCAAGTGTCGACAAAGGGGCCGGGGAGGGAGGGCTCGGAGAGGGAAGCAGAGCTGATCTCTAACGGAGAGCAAGAGACAGACGGACGGAAGGAGAGAGAGATAAGCCATCATCCTCGTCAGACCTTCTTGGAGGGGAAATGCGGAGCTCCTAGGGCCAGGCAGTTTCTCAAACACTCGAGCTCTCGGCCAGTCTTGAGAGTGCCAAGGTGTGGCAGCTAAATGCATTTATTTCACTCCCCAAACATTTCCTAGGCACCCACTTGGGCCAGTAAATGCCAAACAAAAGAAGTAAAATAAGATTGACTTTAGGCGGCCTGGCTCTGCCGTGGAGGGTTTCCTGCTGCGATGGGAATAGAAGCCCAAACAGACGCTCCTCCAGCACCCGAGGGGTGGACACACGGACAAAGGTCCTGCCTGGAGAGAAAAAACAATCAGCTCAGCCTGCCTCTTCTACCGCCAGCTGGGTCACAAGAACAGCGGTGCTAAGTCCAAGAAATAGAGGCCAACCCTACCCTGCTTGGAGGCCGCCCTTAGTGGGACATCATGCCTCCGAGCAAACGGGAGAGAGCCAGGAGATGAAGTCTCAAGGCCACATCACACAGAAGACTATGGAAAGAACTTTCTCTTGGGAAGCAAAGCCTCAGGGGGATAAGATCTAGTATCAAAAAGCTACTGGGAACTGGGGCAGAGCAACCAAAGCACCTGGAGGGTTTTGGACACCAGACTCCAGTCCAGTAAATAGAAATGGTCAGAACAGATTTCTGTGTGGTCACAAAGAGAGGGGTATCCAACATTAAGGCGTCTTTGTGTGATAATGAGCTCCGTGTCACTGTAAGTATGAAAGAAGGTTGGTCCACCACTTGTTTTAGAACATTGAAGGGAACATTTCTGCACTGGAATGGGAAAGGTGTTGACTGAAGTGTACTGAGAAGGGCTTAAAAGGAGAGATGGTTAATTAGAATCCAGGTGAGTATCAGCTTTGAAGGAGGAGCGAGTTTAAAGTCACAATCTGCCCTCCATGTCCCTTCCATTTGTCCTCCGTCTATGATATCTCATGCCCTGTGACACACGACCCCACAGCGATGCCTCTTATCTTAGACTGTTTCTCCAACACTTGGCATGTGCGTTCCTTCTCTGATTCAACAATGCTAGGTACCCAAATGGTAGGCACCCATCCAGGCTCTGAAGATACAACGGGGCGTGAGACACTTGAACTCTGGTATTTGTCTGATCTGTTGCTGGTCTGGCGGTGGTCATGTATGAACCCAAGTGTTAGCCACGAGACCAAGATGGCAGGTGTACTTTCATCCACCTGGAAATTCATCAGTGCTCATGAGGGATATTATATGGCAAGTGGTATTTGGAGCACAGCCAAAGAGAAGTTTCGCTAAACTAAAGGCAAAAGTCATACCTTTAGGGCTTCCCTCCACCTCTCCTGCTGGGGGAGGGGGCAGTGCTGGCTGCTATGGTGATGGGAGGAGTAGTAGAATGAAGGAGGGAGGAACTGGCAAGGCAATTGACTGATGAGGTTCAATCTATGAAAGGCATTGTCCACACGGATTCTTTAGAGCCAGGCTTGGGAAGTCCCAGTGCTGCTTGTATGGGGCTAGATTGTCATTTCAAGACTCCAGCCTTCTGGGTGCCATATTGGTTCTGCTTTCTCCATGACCATAGGAATTCAGGGAATTGGAGGTAGTTATCTATGTCTCCAGCTGTGCCTTGGATTTCCTTTTCTTACTTCTGGCATCTTCATGAGAGAGCCAGCCATTTCTCCTTTGACTCCAGAAATGCGGGGAATACCACATAGGCTGCTTGCCAACTGCATCTCTGAGGTTGGTCCATCAGGTCGAATAGAATTAGCTTGTGGTTCTATGGATGGACACCCAGGCTGTCTCTCACCAACAGGAGGTTCCTCTGAGTGCTCCTTGTTCCCCTCACCTTCCATGGCCTCTCCAGCTTGGTTGGAAGGACTGTTTGCACAGCCAGTAGCCCTAGATAGGAAGACCTGGGGGATGGGCAGGAAACTGGAAAAAGGACTCTAGATTAAGACATCAGGGGACCTTCAGGGTCTGGTTTAGTCATTTTTGAGGTCCTGTCTTCCTATGGGGACCCCAAACCATATCCACCACCACACATGACTATTTTTCTACCTCCCCAACATCTCCTATGGCACCTGGGAGCTAACTTGCTGGATTAGTGTGTGATCATATTGAAGTATAACTCTATGTCTTTCCCACTATTCCCTCAGGACCATCTCAGTACTGACATGGTAAGTGGGGGCAATCTGAAAAATAGGGACTTGCAAACCTATGCTCCCCGCCCAACCAAGAGCCTGTCCACCTCATCCCACAGGGACCCTGAGTAGTTCTGTGAGAAGCCAGGTGGGCGTGGCCGGCCTGGGAGCTCCAGACCCGCACAGTGCGAGGACAGTGAAGACAGGAGGACAGACACTGAGCAGGGATGACCCCCATCCAGGGCCGAGGGCTGCGTCCTTGGGGGACCCAAAAAGAGCAAACGTTTTCCAGGAGAAAGAACACACATCTCCCTACCATCCCATCATCATTCAAAAGCTGAGAGCAAGACTGATTTTTCCAATTTATTTTAGAATTATCAACCGAACTGATTAAAGCAGCTATCAACTTGGGTTGTTCTTTATGTGTCGTCCTCGTTTCACATTTCCAATGTTTTTTCGCGCGCAGGCTGCATAAATTATTGAAACATTATTTTATTTATCCATCCCCCTGTGACAGAAATAGGTTTTCTGAAAGCAGATCTTTCCCTAATCAGTTTTGTTTTTCTTGGTTTTGCTTCCAAATAGCTCCATGAATTTCAGGCTGACAGATGTGTAGCACTGGTTTACTTCTTTAGTGTGAAACAAGCCACGACGGGAGGAGAAAGAGAAAGGGTCTGGATGTCAGAGTCCTTGGACATAGATGACCGGTGCCTGGGGGACAAGAGACTTCCCGAGTTGGTCCGGAGAGCAGGCAAGAGGAAGACGGCACCGTGAAGTGATGGGCTGGTGATGGTGGCCTCAGCTTCCTCAGGGTTCAGGGCATGCAGGTCTAACTTCGCTTCTCCAGCGCCTGGGTTACAGACCTCCCCTTCCCAGTGGTGGGCCATGCCCGGTGGGAGGCACCAAAGGTACCAGGTCCACAGTGACCATACAGTGAAACTGGCCCAGCGTCCACCCGCAAGGCACTGACAGCTTTTCCCAGGAGTCATCTGAGAGGGGCCACTCTAACTGCAAGACATGTTTAAATGGTGGGTCTGTTGTATGTTTGCGGGAACATGCCTCCCGTCTAAAGTATCTGGGAGACAAGGAGTGATGTGCTGTCAAGAGAGGAAATGCGCCCGTGTAAAGCTCAGCTGTGCCAGAGAACACCTAGGAGGGCTCTCCGTGCCTTGCAAGACATTAGCCCTGTTCACAGGGATCAGCCTAGGTCACAGGGCTTCATCCACCTGGCCTTAAGAATTGGGGGCTATGGGCTCAGCTCTCCGAGGGAGTCCCAGAGAATCACGCAGGACTGTATCCAGGGTCCCATGTGGCCCCCCAGGGCATGACCAGGGGAGTCGCTCCAGGTGTCCACACCACTCCTAACAGAGCCCCTGCCTACAAGCACCACCAGTGGTCAAGCCCTCCTCCAGCAACAGTTCCTCAACCATAAGACACATTCCCATTCCAGAAGCCATAGAGTTGGGGGCCGAGGGGGAACATTCAACCTAAGACACACTCCCATTCCAGAAGCCATAGAGTCGGGGGGTGTGGGGGGTAGGGATGTTCACTCTACAATCAAGGAGGTGTGGTATCTCCACACATGCTATTCCTTCTTGGAATTCCTTTCCCTGACTGGACCTCCCTGCCCACCACCACCACCACCACCAAACTCCTAATCATCATGAAGATTAGAGGAGGACTCAGAAAAGATTTTCGGGCCTCCCTCAGGCAGCCAAAGACAGACTTTCCCACGGGAACCCTTTAAGAAAGGGTCAAGTTTCCTCCAAAGCAGAGCCTAAAACAAGGATCCCGACCCAGGTCACAGAGAGCTCTTTGAGAAAGGTCCCTAAGGGAGGGAGGACTGCAGGGCAGGGAAGGGAGGGAGCCAGCCAGGATGCGGCCTCAGGTCAAGGCTGCTCCCCCCTCCCCTGGCTCCACAGGTGGGGTTGAGGCCTCTGGAACAGAAACACACTCAGAGCATTGTCTACACCTTGAAGCAAAGAAGCTGCCCTCTTACCCCCGGGTCAGCCGGTCATCAGCTCTCTGCGGCTCCCGTGTCAAGTGGGCATGCATAGGTCAAGGGCATTCTCCAGATGAGAGGGGCAGCTGAGAGCTGTTGGCAACCCACCCTTACAGCCGTTGGTGGTCAGGGTTATGTAAAGGCCATCTGGGTAGGGCACTGACAGCCTCCACGAAGACCCTCCCCTACAGACCTGTTGCTCTGAGCACCATCGTGGTGGTGACAATCATTCAGGGAGTTCCCGCTGAAGTTACATTCTACATTGATGGCTATGTTGGTGATCCCATTAAACCCCCGTGCACCCTGAAACAGAAAGCAAAATCCCCCTTGAATGGGAACATCACTGAGGCTCAGAGATCTCATGGGACCTGCTGACCGGGACACAGCTGGTCAACCACCATGGACCAAGTTCACAGCAAATATTCATTTGAACCCCGGTTTATCAGACATCAGAGTCTGTGTTCTATTAACTATGTTTCTGGCTTCATTCCATTAGGGCAATTACCACACCATATTATGTTTGTTTGCACATCTCTCTCTCCTGTGAACTGTGGTCCCACATGAATAAAGACTGCCTTCCTTTCTCCCCACTTCCTCCTTTCTTTCACTCTCTGTCGGGCTCTATTGCCACCATTTACTGAACGCACCCCGAGCCAGGCCCTTGCTGGGCCCTCGTGGTTAGCTGTATTATTTGTGCCATTTATCACTAAGAAGATGACTTACAGCCACTCGTTGCCCTCAGACTTCCCACCCTCACTGGCAACAGGCTTCGGAATATGACTGACTTTGGTCAATGGAAGTGAAGGAAGGGATAAGCCTCTGGGGGGAAAGATACATAATACCAGTAAGGAGGAAGACAGGAAGGTCTGACCTAATCCCAGGGTTGGGGAAGGCACTAGTGAGGCAAGATCTGAAGGAATCAGATGCAACTAAGTGGAAAAACAAAGGATGCCACTGTTTGTGCAAAGGCCCTGTGGTGGAAGGGAGCATGATGTCATCAAAGCTTTAAAACAAGGCCTATGGCTAGATCACAGTTGGGTGGCTTAGGGAGATCATATGACTTCTCCAAGCTCCCTTCCTTGTTTATAAAATAATAGTGCAAGACCAAAAATGGATTTCTCCTGTTTTCAAGGTTCCCTTTTCCTTTCTCTGATCCCAGAGCTGGGTGGAGAACCCTCCCATGGGGAGACACCAGTGTCTTGGCCCACAGAATCTCATCCTGGACAGGGCTCACCTGAAACACGGGTGTTGCTCTCATCCCCCAGCGCCCACATCACACCGTATTCCGAACCCCAGTCAATAACAAAATAAAAAATCAATTTGGTTAATCTTCTTCAAACAAAAGAACACAGAAATCTCTTAATAAGAAGAAAATAGGCCTATTTATAATCAGACCAAGAAAACTGCACATGTAATGTGCTTTGTGCCTCAAAACTAATTTCTTTAAAATTTTTAATTTGGAGCACACAAAACAACTACTTTTAAAAATATGCAATTGCACGACTAATTCCATATTAATGAAACTCAACATCTGTGGTTTTTCACATCTGATAGAATTAAAATATTACCAAATTAAAGCAAGGGATTAATTTGTTTTGACTTATTAATATTGGTTAGCTATTCAAGTTTATTTTCCCCCATTTTCTTTTTTTTTTTTTTTTTTTTTGGTCCTTAACCAGCTCTATCCTGTCCTTCAAAGACATTAGAATTACAATAATCACCTTCAGCGTCTTGCCATTCACGCAAGGTACCATTATTCCTACGTAGGCACTCTGCTCCTTTTTAGCTGCCTTAAGTCAATAGTCATAAAACATCACCATTTTTTCCTTCTACTCAATTCCCAGCAACTCTGTCTCTAAATTCCCCTTGACTTAGAATAGCTGATGTCAAAACGAAATTAGAGCCACTGCCAACACGAACATGACCTCCTCCATCACACGCACAACATTCCAGACCTTTCCTAAATCTTTGTCTCCATACACCCACGCTTCTGGATGCCTCTGGATATTGTTACCACAACCGCAACCAACTGACACATGGGGCACATGGGTGAGTTTGACGGCCAACCAAGCCAAAGCACTCCCTGTGGCTCTTTTGTGTGAAGTTCAGGGCTCAGTCCAGGGAGACAAGGGCGGGGAACAGAACTCGCCTCCTTGTGTCCTCCTGGACTCCAGACCAGGACAGGATACCGTCAGGACACACGGGACTCCAAACTGAGTTGTCCCTGACACATCACTCTTCACAATTAAGGGGGTAGCAAAGAGTCAGGATTAGCACATGTCATCCTGCTACCCTTCTCGCTCTCTGGTTCTCAGTTTCCCCAACTATAATACCTGGAGAACAGTTGTCTCTCCCCCATAGGGCTGTCCAGCCAGATGAGCCAAACAAGCGTGCTGGGTAGCCAGAGGAGAGAACACATTTCAAGTACGAAGCACAATGTTTAGCACCCCGTAAGCATGCTGTAAATATTTCCTGAATGGATACATAAATGTTTTCAAATCGTTCCTTGCTGGGAATATCTTGTAGAGAAAATGTCGGGCTCCCATATCCAGGGAGCTCCCACGATCCACAGGCTGCTGAAAATGATCGGTCATTTTATCAAATTATCAGACCTCAAGTAGGGGCAGGGGAGCCATCGGGAAGGGCACAAATACATTTTGGGACTTGCCGCCAGGTGGCTAAAAACAGGCACTCTGGTAGCCCACAGGCAAACAGTCTCTCTAGCCACTTCTGCAACGGCAAGGAAACAGAAGGTATGCATATGAATGTCCTTTGTAAACTGTAAAGCGCTTTCCAAGGCTTAGCAGAGAATGCTTATACCATCTAAGCAGACGGACAAAATGATTGTTTCTTGTACCTTACAACTTTTCATTCCAAACTCCGATTTCTTAGGGGCACAAAAATTCCCTCCGGATTTCCCTAACACGTCATGGCAAAAACTACTGAGTTCTTTGTCTAAAGTTTGCTTAAAATTTAGTTAGCTTAAAAGAAAAAAATTTAGTTAGCTTTCCCGGCTTAAAAAAAAAAAATCAAACCAGTTTTGTGGAAAATTCAGTGCTCAGATCTGTGGGGAATTCATAATTGGCATTTCCATAACCCAGCTGTCTGGCTGTTGAATGGAACCCTAGAATAAATAAACAAACTAACACATGAAAAAGCAAACACTCGAGTTCTGTGGTATTTACAAAAAGGAAAGACAATGCAGAATAGAAATAAATTCTCTCATGAATGAGTTTACTTAAAATGGCTTGATTGAAAGCCTTCTAGTATTTTAAGGATTAAAAGTGACTTTTACCAACTCAAAGCAACAGCAAATTGGGAAAGACACAAAATCTTCTTGGTACCATTATTTTAGAAAAATCCTCTCCCCCCCACCTGCTGTGATTTAGGAAATATTCTGTGACTAAGAAATTTCCAGACTTCTTTCTTTTTTTTTTTTTTTTTTTCTTTTTCTGGACATTCTAAAATGGGCTGCCTTAGACTTGGAGTGAAAAGGGCATTTTATAAGAACAATTAGCAAGAGACAAAAGTGGGGTTCAATTTACCATTTTATTCTGCATCACTGGAAAAAAGAGACAAAAGGGGGTCATGAAGGTCTGTGGCAGAGACTGCTAATAAATATTCAAAATCTGTTTTTTCTTTCCTTCTCACTAACAAAACCCCTATACTTTAGCAGGTGGCAAATTGCCAACTTATATTAAAAAAAAAAAAGGCACATTTTCCATTTTCCCTTGCAATTATGTGGCCCATGACATGTAGATGGAAAGTCTTGAGTGAGGTTTTCTGGCAAATTTTTTTAAAGGAAGCTAAGCTAGGAGGTATGTCCTTTAAACCTTTCCCCTGGTGACATAAACCTAATAGCTGAGAGTCAGCAGCCATCCTGGCATCATGAGGAAAAGACAAAAAAAAAAAAAATCTGTGAACCTCTTGATTCTGAAATCCTTAGGATACTAAGCCCATGCCAACAGTGTCTTTTTCTAAAGTTTTTGATTAAATGAGAAAAATCTTATTTGTTCAAACCACCATGGTCCAGCTTCTATTTTGCAATTCCCAGTTGACACAAGATCCCTCGCTTCCAGTTTGCCTTTTCAATGGGAGACGGTGGATTTCCAACTCAAATTAATCCAGAAAAGCACAAAGCAAAGATCAATAAGTATTTAACTTTGGATTTTTAATAAGTGGGCTCCTTCTGAGTCTCAGATCACTTAATTTTAACCAAACACTCCAAAACGGGGTTTGAAGTGTATAAAGATTTCAGGCAGAACACAAACATTTGCTCTGAAATGTTTAACATGAGCAGTTAGAGTTTGTAAAATGATCATCATCTCTGTGCCCACCTTCCAGTGTAAGACAGAACACACCTGTGCAGCCAAAGCCCCTCTGTAGATCTCCCAGGCAATTCCTCTTTCCCCCAACCCAAAGCACCTACTTTGCTAAACTGAGTGTTCCTCATTCCTTTATGCTTTATACTCTCCAGGCAACAAATAATATGTCCGGTAGATTAAAAAAATAAAAGATCCAACTTCCTAAGTTCACATTCCAGCTCTGATATTTGCAAGCTGGGTGACCTTGAGCAAGTTACCTAACCTCTCTGTGGTTCTGTTACCTCATTAGAAAATGAGAATAATCATGCTTACCTCATAGGCTTATGATGAGAATAAATGACCCCATAAATGTAAAATCTGCCATCTGTTAGGTCTCTATGCTTATTTTCTTGTTATTTTCAGGAGGATACATATAGTTTTTATAGTTTTTTATGCCTCTTTTATATAGGTTCCCCACCAGATTTTTCATCATAAACCATCATCTAATACAAAGATTATTGCATTTGTAGTAAACTAAATGCAGTCTGTAATTTTAATATTTGGTATTACATTTGATTAAAAAAATGTTTTTCACAAACAGAATTTGACTCACCCACCCCAGTTCCAGGGCTGCCTCGCTGAGTAGCACCAGCGTCCACTCAGGAACCCAAGCAGTAACGCAGGTGCGTCAGGGTCATCTGACTCTCCCTGGGACACCTGTTTCCCATGCATCCCTGCTCTACATCCGCTGCTGAACCCTGCTCTCAGCCACCTGCCTGGCCCACCTCCTGCCTTGTTTCCAGATCACCCCCCCCTCACAGTTCCCAATTCACCCCCGACAAAGCAGCCAGAGTGCTCCTGCAAGGCGGAAAGAATAAAGCCATCAGCCCCCGGGTACAGACCCCTGGCGGTTCCATGCGGCCTAGCAGGACTGTTCACACTCCACCCATCCATTTTGCTGTGGCCATAATAGACCTGGAGTGCTCTCTCCTCCAGTCCTATCCCAGGTCACTCCCCTTCCCACCACCCTGCATGCCCTTCTCCTTACTGACTCCTCCTATGTGGGAGCGGGGCCTCAGCTTGCATGTTACTCCCTCCCTCCAAGGAGGACGTAACTTGCCCCCAAGCCCAGGCAGGTGCCACGCTGTGAGCACCCACAGCACTGGACATCCTTATTCAAGCCACACACCACTCTGGGATTGCCCCCTGACTACCCCACTTGCCTTCTAGACTCCAGTTCCTGAGGACAAGAGGGAGTGGGTGCTGGTCCCACTGCAAGTCCCACACCAGGAATAAAGGAATGAGTGAATACTTGTGTTCCATCATCATCTACGATGATTCCCATGGGTTTTTATTTTTTCATTGCTTGTTAGAGTCCACCTTTCTTCTGATACCATAGCTCAAGATATTGGCTCTCCCAGAGAGTGATAAGGACAAATATTTCAAAGGTAAATGAACTCCACTGTTGATGAAGGAAGGGGAAATTAGCACTCTGAGAAAGTGTTAATGAAACTCCAAGTGCAGCATTTGGGGGAAGAATATTGAGTCATATCCAGCTGAATTGTCAATTTAAAAATATTTTGACCCCCAAATTCTCCTTCTTGGACAATATCCTGCAGAAATATTAAATATGAGTCCTTAGGAACATTTATAAGGAGGTGCACATGAGCATTATTGATAATAAGAAGTCTAGGATCCACCTAGTACCCTTTAATACAGAAATAATTGAAGGAACAGAGATATTCATGCTATGAAGTATCATGCAGTGGATGATACAGGCGCATACTTCTTGTTATAGAAAGATTCTTCAAATACGTTATTAAGTGGGAACATTCAGAATGTATTATGTATAATGGGTTACAATTTATGTAAAGAAAAAGTAGATACAATCGTGTAAATGAATAGAGACAGGTCTAAAGGAGGCATTATAAGCAGGGATTGCCTCTCAGCTCGTATAAGCTTAAAGGGGAACTGGAAAGACTAAACAGGGATTTTCATTTTCTTAATATATTTTCTATACTGTTTAAACCCTACTTTGGCATATACTTGGATATTACCTGCTATGTTATGACCCACTGTCAGGGAATTCTAATGCTAATGGTCACAGATTCAACAAATGAAGCAGGATGAAAAGGACCAGGGTTCTTCTTTTTTCCTCCATGCCATTTCTCACTTCTAAAGACACCAATGGAAACAATCCTATGAGGTGAGAAGGACTGGTTTTTATCATTATCATTTAAAACAAGAGGGAACAAAATTAAGCTCCAAGAAGATAAATGACCACACATGACCCTTAATAGGCCCTAGAGCCACATCTTCATTCAGCAAAGATGTATTGAGTGCTTAACACATTTGTTAAATTCTCTGAGACCCAGTTTCCTCATCTTTAAGATGGAAAAACTAATCCATGTGGTTCAGAAGATGAAACGACAACAAACAGGAAAATCTCTCAGCACAACACTTGGCACAGAAAATACTTGTAACTGTCCCAAACTGAGAGCACCAACTTTTTCTCTTAGCTTATTTCCCTTTATCTTTAGCACTCTATAATTGCACTATGCCACGTCTACATGGGGATTCTTTTGTACACTGCTTCAGACTTTCCAGGCTCCCTCAGCATGGCTCCATACATCCTTCATGTTATCTGTTTGTATCACTCTCTGCCACAGTCAGGGAACTTGGGGGACACTACTCACTTGTGGTTTCCAACTCACTAATTCTCTCTCCAGCTGTCTCTAATCTCTTATCTACTCCATTCAACTTTTTAAAAATGTAACTCTTATTTCCATTGTTTTCTGGAAGTTATTTCTTGTCTTCAACAAACTTTTCTTTAGTTTACAGATGATATTCTGGCCTTAATCTAATTGAGAATTAGAACATACATATTCTAATTCTTTTCAGATTTATCAACAGCAGTTTCACCAATGTAGCATTTAAGCATGAGTGATTCAGAGACAGAGTATCTGGGTCAATTCCAGCTCTGTCATGTACTAGTTATATATTATATAATCTTGGGTTAAGCTGAGTATACCTCTATTTCTCTTTGCTTTAAAATTATGATAATTATCATGAACACTTATTAGAGTTTTTAGGTAGCTTAAATGAGTTGATACTGTGAATCATCTGGAACAGTGCCTAGCATATACTCAGTCTTCAATACATGTTCACCATGGCCATGATTTCTACTTCTTTGGGTTTGAATTCCTCCATGTGACAGATATACTGAGAGCCTCCTGTTGTATTCAATTTCTTCATGTGCTTTAACTTTTGGCTTAAGAGTTCAAGATGCATAGAAGTTCTTCCACAAGGCCCTCTCTGTCAATTGGTTTCATGGATGTTTCAACTGAAACCACCCCCCACACTGTCCAACCCTAAAATAGGTCTTACATCAAGAGTCTGGGTCCTTCAAATTCTAGATGCTGTTGCTAAAACCCCACCACAAACAGAACTGTAGAAAGGACTGCTGGGCCCAGATCTTTTGGTTCCAAGTGCTCAGCTCCTGTCACACCTCCACAACTGCCTCTTTCATAGGCATCCCAAGAATGCAAACCAGCACCAGCTGGTGGGGGGTCAAGGAAGGTAATGAGTGAGAAGTAACAAGTGAAATGGTCACCAGTGGTCCTCCAAGGTATGATTCTTGTCTTCATCATTTCTAGATTTCTAGCATCCAACACAATGGCACTCAATAAATGTCTGTTGTATAATCACTAAATGAATAAATAAATGAAAGAAAATCTGGTGATGAGATTTGAGGGTCCCTGGTAAATTTTCATCTATTATTGGAGAGCTAAGGTATTGGGACCAACAGATTAAATTAATGTGAAATTGCCACTCTCAGCCCTCTAACTCCCTCCCAAGTTTTAAAATTGACATTTGAGGATGACTGTAGATTCCCTGACCAAGCTAGGTGTGTGGGTGGGAACACCATCTGGTCATAGAATCTCAGAGTTGGGGGGAAGCATAGTTGCCAAAAGATGAAGCACGGTCATTCATTCGATGCTGTCAGCTCCCCAGATCCCAGTGGAGTCTGCCACTGTATGGTCTCAGATCTGGAAGGCAGTGGCCACTGTGAGTCCAATTACCATAGCCTTGCTGGGTCACCAGCTTTCTGCACAAGAAGGTGGCCCAAAAACATTGTTTTTGTGCTTGCTGGTCAAAAGATCCCACTCATAGTCATTAATTCAATATTTTACCAAAAGTGGGGGACATATCTTTCTGGGGTAGCATGAGATGATTTTAGGTGGTTTCCAGACACAGCATATCAACATTAACTCATGTGCTGGTTTTCTTTTATCCTTTTTAATTATCTCCAACAGAAAGTCTCTTTTAAGTGCTGGCATGACTTTAACACCCTTCTAATGTCTGCAAGTCTCCCTATTTAACAAAAAGCAGGTTTGTAACTTAACCCCTAGAGCAGAGAGAAGTATGTAACTTCGTGTTTTCATTGTACATTTTATAATGACCCTCAATTTATGGCGCAGGTTCCTGATTTTTCATGTCTGATCGTGATATCAAAGTTCCCTGTTAAGTAAATATCCTGGTGTATAGAATTAAAGAATAATATTGGATAGATAAAAGTACAGGAGGCACTTGGCTGTGATGAAGACCAATGGCGTTAGTACAGGGATGAATGACGGAAGCCTGGAAAACAAGTTAATTTCACAGGCCGTGCTGAGGGTAAGGAAGGTGGGGAAGAGGGAAAGGAACTAGTATTTATGGAGCCTACTATGCACCTAGGAATTGGGTTAGGCATTTTTTTATACCTTGTTCATTCAGCTGATACAGGCAGGGGATTTACAGAAGCATTATAGCAGAGTGGTTTAAAGTGCAGACTCAAAACCACTTACCAGCTGTGGGATTTGGAATAAGTGACCAAACTTCTCTGGGCCTTCATTTATAGTTATCATATTTAGCAAATAAAAATACAGGATGCCTGATTATATTTAAACTTCAGATAAATGGTTTTAAAAATGGTATAAGTATATATATGTATATATATATATACATACGTATATATATGCATGTGGGGAAGAGAATATATATATATATATATATATATATATATATATATATATTGCATATATTACACAATGTCCCAATATTTGGGACACACATACACTAAAGAAAGGTGTTATTTATAATCCAAGATCCAGATTTAACTGGGCAACATAAATTCAGTGTGGTAGCCCTTCCTCTACTTCCTCCTCTGCAATATGGGCTAATAATAGTCTCTACCAAATCAGTAACTTAATACATGTAAAGTATTTAGAACAGTGCCTGAAATATGGTGAATGCTTGGTAACTGTGTTGTTACCTGTTTAATCCTTTCAAGAGGTGGTGATTGAAATTCTGCCCCTAAAGGGCACCTGGGTGGCTCAGGCAGTTAAACAGCTGACTTTTTTGATTCTGGCTCAGGTCATGATCTCAGGATCACGAGATCAAGCCCTGTGTCAGGCTTCGGGCTTGACGGGGAGGCTGCTTGGGATTCTCTCTCTCTCTCTCTCCCTCTGCCCCACCTGTTCTTGTGCTCTCTTTCTCTCTCTCTCTCTCTCTCTCTCTCTCTCTCTCTCTCTCTTTCTCAAACTTCAGGGAAACCCAGGGCTCCATGGCACACAGTGTGGAAACAACTCATCTCAACCAGCCTCTATTCTGAATAAAACCAGGAAGCTCCCTGAGGTCAGAGATAAGGCCTATTCTCACCCAAAGAGGCAAGGAAGCTGCACACAGTTAATATTGATTAAGCATTAAAATATCACCTTGCAGATTTA
>NW_022631708.1:0-33451 GCF_010015895.1 Lontra canadensis
TTTTTTTTTTTTTTTTTTTTTTTTTTTTTTTTTTTTTTTTTTACATTTTTCTCCCCTCCCAAGAGCGTGGACTAGGATCTAGAGATCGTTGTATCCACCTTGTCCAACCCCAAATCAACATCTTAGACACTCAAAGAATGTCGAATGGTCCCTAGTTACCTTTAGTTCATCTGTGTACTTTCTAGATGTCCTCATGAGAACACAACACAGCAGCGGGGAAACAGGGTGAGTGTTAAATATCTTAGCACCAGCAGTGGTTTCTTTAAAAAAAAAAAAAAAAAAAAAAAAACCCACATGCTTCCCTGTGCTAATCATTTCTCCGAAGAGAAAGAGAACTTGGAACCCCTGGTGCTTTAGCCTTAAGTTTTCTCACTTGAAGCAGGAAAACCTGGCGTCCTGGTCAGCAAGACGGAAACCTAACCTCCATCTGAAATTCTCAAGTGGATGCATTGATACTATTCGAGTAGAGGGCAGAGGGGAAGAACTCACTGGAAATTAATGTCCGCATTATACATAAATAGCTGTTGGATTTCCAAACGTCTTTTTGCCAGTGTTGGCTTAAAAGGGAAAAGACTCATGCACGTAAGCACTCCATTGTACTGGCAAGAGGCTGTGAATCCAACATTTTCAAAGATCGGTTTTCCTTTGCTTGATTCTGTCCAAGAGCTGTCCACTTCTCTTGTCCATACGCACCATCGTTAGGTTGGATCTAAAACCAATCGAGCCCGAGCTCTAGGACCAGCAAAATGCTGAATTCACAATCCTGTACTCAGAAACCCCTGAATAATTGAACTAAAAAAGACGCCAGCATCCTGAATAATTGAAAAGGCTTCTGCTGCACCAAATCCGTCTTCTCTGGCCCTGCAAAGCAGAATTGTTTTCACCTGTGGTGGGTGGAACTCTTTGCAGAGTGGACCGCAGAGGGAAGCTTGTCGGGGCACTGGTACCAGACTGTAGGGCGATTATGTGATGTGGAAAGTATGTGCCCGTGATGTCTTAATTATGGCTCCCTACTTGTTGGGTCCTGCAGGTAATCAGGGATGGTTACAGGTAAACGTGACCCAGATCCACGAAGGCTGGAGGAGGTGGGGATGAACACAGCCGGGAGAAGTGAGGTGTGTGTCACGCTGTCAGGCCAAACTAAGGACTGTAATTCATCAACGTGAGACCCAAAGGAGCCCTCTAGTCTGGGGGCTCAGGGCAGGACGGGGAACTCCCTTCAGGCTACTCCTTTGGCTGGCTCTCTGCTTTTGTGTCAGAGAACATGTCAAAGTATTCCATTCATTTTTAAAAGCTCTTTCTCTCGTGCTCTCTCACAAGTAAATAAGAACACATGAGCAGAAGGGGGAGCAGACACGGGGAAGCAGGCTCCCTACTGAGCAGGGAGCCCAACGTGGGGCTCGATCCCAGGACCCTGGGATCACAGCCTGAGCTGAAGACTGACACCTAACCATCTGTGCCACCCAGGCGCCCCTCTGTTCATTCTTTCATGCTTCACCAAGCATCTGCCATTCATGCTTTATTGAGCATAAGGTCTAATTTTAAATATCTTCTGTAATGGCCGCCATTTGATGAGCACCTTCTAGGCACAGGCACTATGCTAAGTTAAAGGAGGTTGTAGAATTCACTGTTAAAAAAAGAAACTGAGGCTCGAACGGTTAAGTACTATTAGCCAGTGGGTGTCAGGGCTGGTATTGGGACCTAAGTCTTTGCAAAACCAGAGTCTACCTTTTCTGCATCACAGTATGCAGACCATTGGTTTGCAACGGGGGAGGAAAAGAAATTGGAGAGGGACTGTTCTGGAAGGTGTTCACACCAACTAGAGGAGGCTAGGCAAGCAGCGAGAACACTGTTCTACCATGTATTGGAAATAAGAGCACTTACCTGGCACTAGAAAGGAGTTGGGTTTTTAATAATTCTTGGTAAGACTTGATCTCCGCAGTCTTCATAGGAATGATTCAGCTCTGTTCTGATGAATGATTGAGCTGTCTTGGTGGGCAAGGTCTCTCTTGTCCTCTAGACAAAGGGCCTAGTTTCCATGGTGTAGAGTAATTCTCAGTTGCAGCCCTACAGTTGGATAGTTCTGGAAGGCCTTATCCCTGGGTTCATTTATCACAATGCTCCAGAAGACTGGGATGGAGGTGACCTCCCTGCTCTGTAAACTCAAGAGTCCTCTCAACTTCCCAGAAGATCCCAGGGGACCCAACAGGAAATGGGGGTGTGGGTGGTCCAGCTGAGGCTGACAGAAAGGAGAAGCCTGGGTTCTAATTCTACCTATTCAGATCTTGACTACATTTACGGGGGGCTTAACACCAGCCAAGGACACAGATGCTTTCACATGTTATTTCATGTCACCCCATACTCCTCTAGGAGGCAGGGATATTTGTCACCTGTTTATGAATGGGGAGGGGGGGGCGATGGCCTCCAAGAGATGAATGGCCGCTTATAGTCAGGCACCCTTGACACAGTAAAACTGAAAGTTTGACCCTCACATCCAGCAGTTTTTCCACTTCCTAGACTGAGAAACCCCTGAAGCCATCTGCACCAACATTTACATTTCTCTTAGATGGGGACTTTAAGCTGCTCCTTCTAGCACCCACCCCCCCCCCCCCCCCCCCGATGAAGTCAGAGGTGAGCCAGCTAAAAGGGGTCACGTTCTGTGAGCACAATGGGCCATGGAAATCACAAATGTGAAATTTGAGAAAGAAATCTATAAAGTTCAGGAAACCAGCACACCCCTAACAGGCGCACAGTTGAAGGGTTCCGGTCAGTCCCCCTTCTCTCTGACTTTTTCTGGCCTGGAGAGGGCTCTTGCTTGCATGTCTTTTGGATGCCCAAGTGTGCCTATCTGAGTTCTGTGTACCTCCCTACCCAAATTACCACCAGGAAAGAGTCCACCTGGTCCAGGAAGTGAGCTAAGCCTAGGGTTGCCAGAAAAACCTACAGAATTCCCATTTAAATTTGAATTTCAGATAATCATTTTTTAGCTTTAAATATGTTCTAAATATTTCATTGCACACATTTATACTAACAAATTACTGCTTATCTGAAATTCAAATTTAACTGGGCATCCTGTATTTTTACTTGATAAATCTGGCAATCCCTGCTGGAGCCCTGTGGTCCGGGAGTTCCAAAAGCCTGGGTGTCCAGAGTAGAGTCTAAAATAGAATGGGGCCAGGTAAGGGGGAAGGTGGGCCCTGGGTAGGCAGAGCCTCCTGGCCCTCTAGACTCCTAGCTCCTGGGGAGATCTTAATCCCTGTGACTATAACTCAGGGCTGTAGGCTTCTTACCTCTACAGCTCTGGGCCTGAACCAGGGACCTCTCCTGCTGAGGCTTGGATGGAGACACAGGACAGTAACTGAGCTTGAACTTCGGAACAAAGAGACTTGGGCTCCATCCTGGGTCTTGGGCACAGTCACTTAAACTCCGTGAGCCCCAGTGATCTGAACTGTGTGTAAAATGAAGCCTTGTTTGGATTAATATTTGTAAGAGACCTAGCCCCATGCTCCATATACAGTAGGTCTTTCAGTCTCACCTGAAAAGAGCGATCTAGGAAAATGCTTTTAGTTCTCTGCCTTCTTGTTTCTTGTCATTGAGTTGATTTGCCTCAGCTGAACTGGAGAAAGAAAGGGGTTTCTATTGCCTATTCCTGGGTTGGGAAAGCGTCGCTCTGTTCCGTAGTAGCTTCCGGTGAAGCTTAGGGAGAGAGCCTGGGGCTTGGGTATCCCAGAAGAGGTGAGGACTTGAACTCTTCCCTGAAATCCATATCCCTTTCTCTCCCTCTTCCCTTCTCTCCCTCACTGCTGTTCAGACCCATTCCTGGGGCCTCCTGGGAAGGTGAAGGCCCCATCCTCCCCGAGGAATCCGGGAAGGAGAGGGAGCAGAGCAACCGCCTTCCCTGGCCTGAGGTGCTATTTGCTTAATTCACATCTTTGCTCTGTCTTGGAAGAAGTCTGCCTTGGATGAGAATTTAATCCCTGTGACTGTAACTCAGGGCTGCACACAAAGGGGGCCCAACAAGCTCACCCCAAGGCAAAGTGCTGAGTGTTGGAGAGAGGTAAATGAACTTGGAACTTCATGAAAGCTAAGAACCCTCTGGAGTTGTTTCACTGCCAACCACCACTCAAGGTATCTTTCTGCTCGAAAGTCAAGAGAAGTGGAAGAGTGGAGGCAGGTCGAGGGTCAACTGGCTCAGAGCCAAACTAAGCCACTTCCTCTTTTAATTCAGGTGATGTAATGGGAATAGAAATATCTTGAACTCTAAGGCATTCAGGTCCATTTCTTTCACCGATTATAGCAGGGTTTAAAATGACTAGGGACTGAAACACCCGTGGAGTTCTCTTCTAACCTAGACCAGTCTCTGCCCTGAAAGCCCACTACATTGGTGGCCCTTCTGTCATAGCCATGTAAGTCAAGGCATAGACTCATGAGTCTTACTTTCTTTAAAAATGGATCTTTCTCTTCCCTCCTCCTCCTCTTCCCTTTGGGTCCAGCATCCTCCCAGTAAGGGACATGCACCTTTAAGTTACAATAAGAAAGAAATACAAAAAAAAGTAGATCCCTAAGCCAAGAAAAAACATGTGTCTCCAGACTTCAACACTACCTTTAGAGACATGCAAACATTTGTTCACCTGGTGGTAACATTGGAGTTTTCCTTCACCTATTCATGTTAGAATCTAAGACCTGACCTTTAGAGGAATACACAACTTTTCCAATGAGTTCTGAAATCCTCAAATAATTAGGCATCCACTACATGTAGTAAAATAAATACTATACAAATTACCAGCTGAATTTAGCAAATGTTCATTGAGGGTCCACTAGGGAAGTGGGTAGCATAATGATTAAGAGCATGGGCTCTGAACTCCCCTGTGGCTTCATCTGGACTTCACCTACTAATTGTGTGACCTTAATTAATTTAATCCCTTGGAGCCTAGCTCCACCGTAACATGAACTCTGAGAGTACTACTTCATTGGGTTATTGTAAGGATTAATTGAAATAATGGCAAGAATCTGTAGTGCCTGGCACTAAGTAATTGTTCAATAAATTGGTCAGGGCCTACAAGGATGATCACATGGTCTCCGTCCTCAAAGTCTGTCTCTCTGCTTACTACCTTGAGTAAGAATAAAAGCTGGAAACTGCCATGTATCTTGGGAGTAATGTACCCCACCATGTTCAGGGGGCATATTAGTCAGGGTTCTCTGAACAAATAGCACCAACAGGAGATATACAGAGATATAGAAGAGATGATGGATTGGCTCATGTCATAATCAGGGGGACTGAGAAGACCTACCATCTGCCATCTGTAAGCTGGAGGGCCAGGAAAGCCAGTGGTTCAGTTCCAACCCCAGCCTGAAGGCCTGAGAAGCCAGAGAACTGATGATCTAAGTCCTAGGGCCAAAGAACCCAGGGGATCCAATGGTATAAGATCCAGTCTAAGTACAAAAATGAACCGTGGTCACTGATGTCCAAAGGCAAGAGATGATGGATGACCCAGCTCAAGCAGGTGCCAATTCCTCCTCTTGCCTTCTCTTGAGATGCATTGGAGGATGCCTATCCACACTGGTAAGGACAATCTTTACTCAGCCTACCAGTGAAACTCTAAGAGCAGCCCCCCCCCCAGACATTTTTACCAGCTCTCTGGGCATCCCTTCTTCCAGGAGCTGACACACAAAATTAACTGTCACATGGGACTATGAGCCACTAAACCCAGGATAAAGATAGGTGGAAGGAAGCTGGAGGAGAATGTGTCAACCAAACCAAGCCTTGAACGCTCATTGGCCTGGACTGAGCAGCGAGAAGGAACAAGGGTAACAGAGGCAAGACATAGTGCTAGGACTTCTTAAAAACAGGGTCCCTATGTTATTGCTGTCCTTTCTCCTTTCCACCAATACCAGATCCCCTCCAAACTGAATCTAGTCACAACTACTCTAGTTGCTACTCTTCATTCTCCTATAAAGTCCAAAGTCTAATGACTTACCAGCCGCCTTCACCAAACACAGCTTCCGCCCAGAGCACCCTATCCCCCATCCCCCATTCTGCAGACTGAAGCACCCCACCCCAGAAGGTTCCCGCTGTCAGCCCAGCTTCAGGAGATTCGTCATTCTTTGTCTTTCCTCCCCACAACCTGTAACATGGACTTTGTTCAAAGGCTTCTTTGCCTCACTTTTCCTGTCCATAAAATGGAAGCATGTGCTCTCTCCACTTAAATAAAAGGAGACTCCTAAGCTACAAAGGCCCTTGAAGTCTCCAGAAATAAGGCTGAAGAAACACTACCTACAAATAAGCAGCGAGGGGCATCTGGGTGGCTCAGTTAAGCATTAGACTCTTGATTTCAGCTCAGATCATGATCTGAGACATTGAGCCCAACCCCATGTCAGGCTCCACACTGGGCATGAAACCTGCTTGGGATTCTCTCTCCCTCTCCACCCCCGTTCATGCACGTGATGTGCACATGTGTTTGCTCTCTCCCCCTTTCTCTCTCTCTCTCCAAAAGTAAATAAAATAGGCAGTGAAAGAGGAAGGATATCTGACTCAAGACTTTGCTGGGTTAGCAGGTTGCTTTGATCATGTCTAAGGTTGAATGTTATCGATCAGCTGGAAGCAAGGAAATCCAGAGCTCGGACTCCAGCAAGGTAAAGCTGCTGTATATGTTCAGAATTATTCTCCAAGTCAACTGCAGCAGGTCCAGCGGGAGAAGCTAGCTGTTCTGGAATAGGGCTTCGACCTCTGCTGCTGTGCAGGGAGGGGAAGGGCTGGAGGAGGGATGCCTGGTAATTCAGGCATGGGGGTGGGTATGTTAGGGGGTTCTTCCTCTTCTCCCCTGACCTGACTCAGGGATGCAACACCTGACAAGGGGCAGAATCCCCTCCTAAAGGGTTGCGGTGAAAACCTCCCGATGCTAATTAAAGACAGTGGAAGTGGAAGTGAACATTGCTCAGTGGATGGCTTTGTCATTCGCAGAAACCTTACTTGGTAGCTGCCTTCATGTAGTTAGTCCTTCACTGTTGATCTACTGTCAACTAAGCAGCATATGCAAACCACATCTCTAACTCCGACCTGTTCTTCCAGCCTTGGAAAGATGGGAGGGTGGGGCTTAGAACAAATCTACGAGCCAATTGCAGAATGAAAAGTTTCATTTCCTGTGCATAAGGTTCCAAGACCTTTCTTCAATAACCCAGCGGTGTTTTAGTTCTCAGCCGGTGGAATTTCAAATTAGCAGCAGCTTTCATGGTTTCTTACCTCCTTGGTTAGATGAAGGGACTGAGTGCCCACCCCTATATTGTTTTCACTTCTTATTTCTAAGGTTGCACTCACATTCTTCTTTGTCTTTGCATAGTTTTTAAAACCATAAATTAGTACCTTCATTCTCTCATGGCTGACATCTGCATTTCAAGTGAGTAAGCATTAAAAACCCCCTTTTCATGAAACTGTCATAATCAGAAAAGTACACAAGTGGAATGCTGATCTCCTGGTTTCCTTTTTTGTGATTATATTTATGAAATACTTGAAACCATGAGGTACTACTTAATTTTTACAGCATACTAAGTAGTATATGGTACTGTTTGAATACAAACATAACGAGTAGTGAAAATATTTAAACATAAGGCGCCTGGGTGGCTCAGTCGGTTAAGCATCGGCCTTCAGTTCCGGTCATGATCCTGGGGTCCTAGGATCGAGCCCCACATCAGGCTCCCTGCTTGGTGGGGAGTCTGCTTCTCCCTCTTCCTCTGCCCCTCCCCCTGCTCTTCTCACAAGCGCGCGCGCGCGCTCTCTCTCTCTCTCTCTCTCCCCCTCTCTCCCTCCCTCTCCCAAAATCTTTAAAATACTTAAACATACTTGAATGATAAACCTCTCTTTTGGTAAATGAGGAGACCTGGGACCTAGGATAATTTTACTAGCCAACTTGTAAATCTGCTTACGCGCGCGCACACACACACACACACACACACACACACACACGTATATCTACATGTGCACACCCATCCTCTTGATTTTGTTCTCGGTACGACCAAGGAATTCTGGAATTTTCTTAGTAGCCTAGAGAATGTATTAGGAAACTTAGTTTATGCTTTAAAGAAAAGGAAGGCAGAGGAAATGAGTTTGTTGGTGGGGGTAATTAGTGACCTCAGATTTGGGGGGTTTTAAATGCCTTCCAGTAACTCCTCTCATGGCCTCATTTGGAGGCTCAGACTTGGCTTGAAGCCAGTGTGGCAATCAAGACACACAAAGTGTCCCCTTTTGGAGATTATTTCTTGGGTCTCTTTAGGTTTTTTGTTGGTAGACAGAAGGAGACAGGAACAGGGAAGGAGGAGGACAAGGCTGGGATTTCTGAATTCAAGCAGGATGCCCTGCTGCCTCGCAGCCCAGGAAAGTATGCTCGCATCAGCCCCCTGGACCATGCAGGAGGGTTTAAGCTAATTCAGGGAGTCTGGACAGCTTTGAACGGATTCCTTTGAGAGGCTCCAAGCCTCCAAGGAATACCCCTGACTCTGGCAGTCCAGTCAAAGTAGTTTCGAAGAACAATGAACTGCAGGGCAAAAGGAAAAAATCATCAGGTTAAAACATGTACCTTTGAACAGTCATGGGCCAGACTCCAAAATGAAT
Organism: Lontra canadensis; assembly: GCF_010015895.1. NCBI lineage: Eukaryota > Metazoa > Chordata > Mammalia > Carnivora > Mustelidae > Lontra > Lontra canadensis. The sequence continues at coordinate 8,606 of NW_022631708.1, forward strand.
CTTTATGAGCTTCCAAGGAGACAATGAAGGGAAGTGGGAACAAGCAAAAAATCAGATGAGGATTTCAGCTTTGGAAACCGCAGGAAGGCGGGAGCAGTGTCCATAAAGGGAGGCCTTAAGCCGGCAGGGAGGGATAAAGGAGGCCAGATGGCCCTTACCCCCTGGCTGGCCAGAGGACCTGCCCAGCCCTACACACCGCCCCCCCCCTGAGAAATGCAGGTGGGTAGTCCCCAGACCCAGCCGGCTTGACACCCTGCCTTCAGTGGCAACTCAGGGAGGGGGCCCCAGTGCTGAACATCCTTGAAACTCTGCTTGGGATCCCAATGAAAAATTGTTCTGCCTTCAAAGCCAAATGAAGTTTGGTCAAGGCATGTGCTTTCTCCTTAGGTTCGAAAGAGAAATTAATATCCCCACCATCTCGTGCATTTGTATTTTTCTTTTATAAGTGGAATGGAGAAATGGAGGCATTTTATAAAAACAAAAGGTATTACAGAAAAACCATATCATTTCTTCAGAGGAGCAAGTATCTATTTAAAAATAAAAGTGCTATTTACTCAAATCCATCAAACCTAGCACAGGTTTATCTCTGAAATACAAAACCTATCCTCTATTTTTGATAGGGTATCATCATGGTTATTTACCCTCATTCCATTTTAGAACAGGGGCAGTGTTAATGGTCGCACAGCAAATATCCGAAATTATGTCCATCCATGTTGGAGGAAGTTAACACCAGTCACAGAGGTTAGAGGGAAATCCCATCCTTGGCCATTTATTCCAATAGAGATTTTAATTTTGCCAGGAGAATATTTTAATTCTATAATAGGAAAGATAGGAAAAATAACTTATTGAACAGCAATCCTGTATCAGGCCCTAGGAACACAATAATGGATGGAGAAGGATCTCATGGTCTGCGGTCACTGCCCCCAAGGAGCTCCTACCTAAGGAAGGAAGGTGGAGAGGGACAAGGAGAGAGGCAAGAGGCTCAGCGTTATTGCCAAGCTGTTACCAGTTGTGTGGAGTAGACATGAGGAGCAATGGTTTCTGGAGGGCTGTAAGTGTTTCCAGGAAAACTACACCTAGATGATACCGTGAAACAAAAGGGAAGGGAAGCCCGGAGACCATAACAAAGGCTAAGAGGACTGGAAGTGTGAGCTTCTCTGGGAGCAGGCAGGAGCCCAGTGTGGCCGGTGGATGGAGAGGGGCTGGGAACGTGGGTCTAGAGCTACAGAGGAGTTTGTCAGAGGCTTGGCTGTGTCAAGCAAGGTGGCCTCCCAGGATAAAGGGAAGGGAGAAATCAATGGAGAAAAGAACAGCCCAGTCTGCTTGGGTTGTGCTGGAAGAGGAAGGATCAAGATGTTGCAGTAAAGCACACTTGCACTATGGCAGCACTAGGGTGAACAAAAACAGGAAGAGATCAAGTCCGATTGGATTTGGAGAGGAGGAGGATGTGAGCTTGAGGGCCAAGTTCCTAACCAGGTGCTTGGCTAGAATAGGAAACAAGAGTTCACATGGTGTGCTATTCCATGCCAGATCCACACTCCCCAGCCTAACTTCATTCTCACTCCAGCCCTCCAAGGTAGGCACTGCTGCTCTACCCACTTTACAGATGAGTCAAAGGAGGCAGAGAGCGCCTTGGTAAATATTCTGAGGTCACAGATGAGCACACAAGGAAGCCAGAATTCAAACCAAGCTTGGAGTGAGTAGCAAGGGAGACCAGACATACTGCCCACAAAGGAGGAGATGGGATATCTAAGGAAAAGAAGTTTCGATCACGTGTATATGTAATTTTGAGACCGCAGGATACCAACACAGAGATGGCCACTTAAGAGTTGGGGAAAAATAGGGTTGGTATGTGCAGATTTGTTCCTTCAACAAATATTTCTTCAGCACTTACTGTGGTTGTACCTGTCCCATGTCAGAGGCAGAATTCGACATCACCAAAATATTGACTGAACACCCACAAAGCAAAGTGTGAGTGGTGTCAGATTTTAGTAAAGCAAATAATTTTCATCACACAGCTGAACACATGCCCTTTAAAATAATCTGGAGATAGCTCCTTCCATAAAGCAAATAATTTACCCCGTAAGTACCTGTTTTTGCAATTTTGGAATTAGTCATACCGGCTCTCCTGAAAGCCAAACACCCTAATAAATGTATAAAAATTCAGTCAGGAAGAAAGAGTTCATTTTTAACCTTATGAATGATTCAGCACATGTGTTGGGCTCAGGAAATAATAAATAGATCTCAGTCGGTTCTGTTGAATTTAACAGGAAGGACACAGTAACGAAGGGTTACCTCTAAGTGAACAGAAGGCAGATCCCCTTCAGAAAGAGAGGGAAGAAACTCAATCCTGAAGTTCAAGAACACTGGCAGGGTGTGAATAGGGCCCTCTTTTTGGCCTGTCCTGGCCCCTTAGCCTTGGTTGTACCATCTGCACAACCGGGCCTGTCAGCCACAGGCACCCCTCAGATATCCTGGCCCAGCAGGAGAGCCGGTGAGGGTTCCTAGCATTCCCACACGACCCTTCTAGACCTACCACCCCCTCCCGCTACCAACACCAATACAAACTGAGTGAAATCTGCTCCAGCTCAGCCTTGAAAGAGGGAGGGGAGGGGGGAGCAGCACCGGGATCCCTGTTTCCAGAGAACACGGTTTTCTGGTACCATTTTTCTGCACCAAATGACCATGATACAGAGTGCTACATAATTACACAATGATATGCCTTTTGCAGGAAAACACCTGAGACCATTTATATCTTGAACTTAAATGACCTGTTCTGCCAAGTACTTCAACTGGACTTTGATAGACTTTCAGCTCTCATCCTATAAAAGTCTCCAGAGATGTCTATACTGAAAATATTTTTCAGCAATGGCCTGAAGATCAAGGCTTTTGCATGAATCCACACTCTAGCTGAGAGCCATTACTGACCGATTCACCCACTGGAGAATCAACACATCATTTGCTTTTAGAGCAAATCCATGTGGTATCCTTCTCGCGTTGGCCTGGCAGACCTTTATCAGGATCTCTAAGATCCTCCAGGCGGTCTGGCCTCTCCCACCTCAGTCCTTACTTCAACTGTGTTCCAGTTATGGGCTTTTCAAGTGATTGTCGTGAAAACCAAGAGGCCACAAAATGGAACGGGTTAGAGCATGGGCTCTAGATGAAATGAGATGATTGGTCCATCTGAAGTCTCTTTACTACTAGTAAGCATGGAGAAAATACCTACCATTATCCTATTAGCATGGTAATGAAACCTAATAGGACGTGGGGAAGAGTGGTTCCAGTACCTGAGCAGATTCCCAACACTGACCTCTTGGAATCAGGAAATCGACCGTACACAGATCTAGGCTGATCTACGTAGATTCCTGCACCCTTCCCCCCACTGAGCTCTACATTTAAATAAAAAAAAAAAAGTATTACAGAATTTTCTTAGTGACTCAAAACCCAGAAAAGTTAAATCTACAAGTGGTCTTGGGTGGAGGCCCATTTCCAAAGTTTGCTAAATGATATACACACTTGAAGGGTTTCAAGTCCAATCAGTACAAGAGAACAGCAATAGTAATTCTTAGGGTTATCCCAGCCCTCCTATGCACAGCATCTTACTTAATTCTCAAAGCAACACTATCCTGTGGTTAGAGAAAGGATTGCTAATCCCATTTTGCAGATGAGAAAACTGGGAACTCGAGAAATCAATCCTGCCTCTACTGGCTAGGGAGCGGTAGTATCAATTAGAAGATGGGTAGGCCAGGGCACCTGGGTGGCTCTGTCAGTTGAGCCTCTGACTCTTGGTTTGGGCTTAAGTCATGATCTCGGAGTCGTGACAGTGAGATTGAGCTAGAGCGCCTCACTTGGCGGGCGTCTGCTTGAGATTTTCTCTCCCTATCCTTCCTCCCTTGTTCCTCCCCTACTTTCTCTCTAAGTCAATAAATGAATAAAATATTTTAACACAAGTAGCCTAGCCCACAGCTCTGTAAGCCATCTGCTCGAATGTACAGTGGTTGACGTTTGGACCACAGGTGACGAGCCCCCACCTGGTGCCCATAGCAGACCCTACCAATCCATAGCAATTCTTTTTTAACAAACCCCAGAATCTTTTCAACACAGCCCTTTGGGACCCATGACCACTTGATCAAATCTGTCAGGTGAGGAGAAACCTCTCCATCACCCAGGCATAGAACCTTAACGAACACTCCAATCCCCACAGCAGGGACCCGTCGGATCATAGAAATAGTGTATACGTGCACATCTCACAGGAGTGCGCTGACCACATAAGCCTAGGTCTTGGGTGAAGGAGAAGCCAAGTCCTCGTCAGCGAACGTCTCCCTGTGGTGAAGTGTTAGTTCCACACTGCCCTTTCTTCATATTTTAAAAAACCTTTTATCTGGGCATACGTGTAAAATCTCCCAATTCTCTAGCAGCCCAAATAAAATGTACATATGGGTCACACCCAGCTCAGAGGCCATCCGTTTGCAACTTCTGCCATGAATCAAGTCTTGTGATCCTTGCCTTTGTCTAAATTCTGAGCATCCGTTTAAGCTCCATGCCCTGATTCCTGGAAGCACAGCTCTCACCTCAATTAATGAGATCACTAATATGTATCTGGAAAAGCTGCTCAAAATATGCAAGGCGCCAGCTGGTTCCAGTGGTTGCCTCCTCCAGACAGAGGAGTCGAGGTTAGTTTCTATCAGGTTAGCCCACGCAGAGGGAAAAATAGTGGAAAAGACAAGACCCCTCTTAAACATGGCGAAGAAAGCAGGAGAGAGGGGCACAGCCAATCTCTGGGAAAATCTTGAAGGTTACATTTTGTCTGAGAATTTCCCCTCCACTTTCTTCTCTCCCTAAACCTCTGATGCTCTTTAGTATTTCCTCCCAACAAGGTTTCCCGGATTTCCCCCCACCCTCATCCTTTTTGCGGCATCCCTTCTAGAAGAAGGACAAGAGTCCAGTAAATCCTGTTGTGCATTTCCTCCCTCCCTCTTCAATCTGTTCCAGCAAGTGAAATAGATTAATATAAACAACAAGGAAAAATTGATCAAAAGATTAGCTGAAGCTTTCTCCACTAGAAAGCTATTATGATTTCTATTCATTAAACACCTCCACATTTGCCAACTCTATGGTCATTAACAATCAGCATCTTTATAATAGGGGAGTTATATTTTTCACAAAGAGATATTAAGGAAAAGTATCAAGAATTAATGTAACATTATTATAGTATTACAATGATGACAACCGAAAGGTTTATCAGATAAGATACCTTGGGCCACAGCAACTTTTTTTTTTTTTTTTTAAGAGGTTGGGGAGGGACAGAGAAAGAATCTTAAGTTGGGCATGGAGCCCAATGTGGGGCTTGATCCTACAACCCTGAGATGGTGATCTGAGCCAAAATCAAGAGTTGGCTGCTTAACTAACTGAGCTGCCCCAGGCACCCCTAGGGCTATAGCAATTTTTAAAACCTCAGACTGACAAGCAAAATAAATAAATAAATAAATAAATGTATCTTTTAAAATGTCTAGAGGTGGGATGGCTGCAGAGATGGTTCCAGCACAATGATTCTCAAAGTGTTCTTGCTGGCTTCCCTCTGCTACCCACAATATATCAGTTGTGCCAGAAGGCAGCTTCCCACATGGACTCAAGATGCTGCTGAGGTCCTAGGCATCCCAGCCATGTACCCCAGTGCCCACAGGTAGAGTGGTGTTTTGTCTCCTGGGCACAAGGACATGTTTTCCAAAAGTCTCCATCTGACTTTGCCACATGCTTCACTGCCAGGACTTCGATCACCTGCCCATTCTTAGAGCAATCATTGGCAAAGAGAAGGATATTGCCATGATTAGCTTAGGCAAATTATCTGGGATGGAACAGATATGGGGAAGCCAGCCACAAGGACTACAAGATACCATGTTCACATTGTAAATAAAAGTAGACTGCAAAGGGGGTGCCTGGGTGGCTCAGCCTTGCCTTTGGCTCAGGTCCTGGTCCCAGGGTCCTGGAATTGAGTCCCTCATTGGGATCCTCGCTCAGTGGGGAGCCTGTTTCTCCTTCTCCCCCACCCTTCCCCCCCCCCCCCGTCCAAAACGTGTGTGCTCCCTCCCTCTCCCGCTTGTTCCCTCTCTCAAATCTTTAAAAAAAAAAAAAAAAAAAGACTGCTATGAACAAGATCATTTTAAAAGTCCTTTTGAAGAGCTCAAAGTCTACAAGTAAGACGATATTCAGTCAAAAGAGTGTCTGGAAAGGCACGTGGGTTGTAATTCTAATGTTACTTAATATTTATGTAGTAATTAACAGTTTGCACTTTTCTCACTAGTTTCTCCACTGGGTGTCCTACCTCTAGGGACAGCACTGCAAGCATTATTCCATCTCCCAGAGAAGGAAGTGCTTGATCATTTTGTCTGTTAAATGACCAGCAAGGGATCAAGGGGGTCATGCCAGGCTTTTTCTGCTTGTTCACATTTCCTTGGAATACATCATCTCCCTCTCTCCAGAAAAATGCATAACGGGGACAGAGCACCCAGATTCTTTCCCCCAGGTACACACATCTATAATCTCATTTCCTTCTCAGAACAACACTGAGACCTCCAGCAAGGGTGAAATTACTTTTTAAAATTTTTTTTAAACAGATAAAGGCTATTGAGGACCAAACAGACTGATAGCAAAAACAAAAAACAATAACCACAACAACAAAAAAACCCAAAACAAAACTCAGGTTTGTGTGAGTTGAACCAATTTTCACTTGTTTCGTTTTTTATTACCAAATGGTAGTTTTTTTCCCTTCTTCCATATCCCTAGCTGTCTCTCAGTACCTAGTCCTAAATCTGCAAGGATGTCTCCCAAATACGAGCCCTCATTCCAACTGTTGACACCCCAGAGCCCCTTCTGGCTCCACGCTCCATTGTCCTTCTGTTGCGCCTGACGCAGCAACCTGTGTCGCCTCAGGAGCCTTCTCTACGATCCGAGGACCTAAGGTCCCATTTGTAAAAATAGATTAACTGCCGCTCAGTCCTCTTGGAATTCACTTGTGAGTGAGATTGAAGTCAAACAGATGTTTAATTATTTGATTTCATTGTGGCCTCTGAGTGGATGCCTTTTAATTTGGTGTTACTCCAGCAATGGCTGCTTACGCTGTCTCCCTTCTGAGTGTAACAGGAAGACAAGAGCCAAAAGATGAGATCCCACTGCTACTTATCCAAGTCTAATGTTCTGGGGTGGGGTTCTTCACCCTGGCTCTATGTCCGAATCCTCTGGAGAGACGCCGGCTCTCCTGACAGTCTGGATTCCATTCCAAACCAATTAAGAGGTGGGGGTCCAGGCACCTGCCCTCTTCATAGCTCCTTGGGTGATTCTCTGAGTAGCCAGGGTTGAGAACCACTGCACTGGGGCGATCCAACAGCCAAGAGATTAATTGAAGTCTATTCCTCCAATTGTGCAACCACACCTGAGGGACGGAGTGACAATGGCCCATTCATAAGGGGTCAGAACATCCTTGGTCCCCCTTCCCGGCAAGCGGGTGCGCGCAGGCAATGCGAGGTCATGACCCATTCTGGCCACTGCAATTACTTCTCAGAACTACTAGAGCTTTCCTGTCAAAGGCTATAAAATGTGACTTGGGCTTGAAGAAGGGAGGCCATTGAGGGAGCATCGTGTGGGAGAGGGAATATGAGGTTGGAAGAGCTAAATGCAAAAAAAGAGAGAGAGAGAGAGACAAAGGCAGGCAGCGAGTGGGACGCAGAGAAGCAGCAGCAGAAAATAAAATTGCTGATAGGGGCTTTCAAAATTCAGACCTGCTTTCAAACCATATGGCGGAGACATTAGCTTGCCTGTAATTACCACGACATTCTCCACTGCAGAATGACTTTCATTAAAACCCATGGATTGAGGCACTTGGAATTTGTGAATAATTTTGCTTTGAGCTCTGGCTCTATTATGCTTCTGTTTGGAGTTGATATTTTTTAAGGAGAGAGATTCCACTTGTTCATCAACCAACTATTTTGGAAATAGTGCCATCAAGACCCATGTAATGAGTATTAGTTTGACACCCGTTGTGTGCCAGGCTCTGTCCTAAGAGCTGGGGGTGTGAGGAGATGAAGAGGGCTGACCCTCCTCCCTTGGCCACATCTGTTTGACAAATACATTCATGTCAGCGCATCAGGCCCCCTGTGAGGTGCGAAGGAGATGGGATATCCCTAGAAGACGATACGGACAATGACCTGTAGGGTCACATGGGCATAACCCTCTCAGACCTCCATTAGTCTGTTGCAGGTGATGAGTGGAGGAGAATGGCAAACACATTTATCCTCGACTCCAGAGGCACCTGGGCTAAGTCGATAGTGACCTCCAGCCAGCAAGCCGTGAAACCGGCAGAAATGGCAACTTTTGGTCTCATGATGCAGTGAGGTTCTAAGCAGGCTTCAGAGGGAGGGGGGGATGCTATTACTGTCTCTCTAGAATGTGACCAAAAGAACAACCAAGTTCAGAGATTAGCACATCTAATTATCTCTATGCCATTTCTCAGCCATTCGTCACTTAGCCCAGAGATGACCAAGAGTTTCATTTTTCACGTTCTCTCATCCATTGGTAATCAATGCCGGGGTGCTGCTGCTCAGGTTTCTGGGTTCTGGGAGGCAAAACGTCTGGTGACTGATTATTAATGTCTGCTATGGGTGGGTCATTAAAGAAGAGCATTTCTGCCCCTCACTTAGTGCAGGCTCTGTTCTTGTTATCTATTGCCGTCCAACAAACCACTGCCAACAACAGTCCTTTAACCAGAGGCTTCAAACGGTAGTTCTTTATCTTTCTTATGAGTCTGCCATCTGGGGAGAGCTTGGGGGAGACCGTTCACATCTGACCCATGCAGCCTCAGTGGGCCAGCTCATCTGAAGCTGGAGGATTCGCTTCTGGGATGGCTCAGTCGCATGGCTGGCTAGGTGGTCCTGCCTCTCGATGGGGAGCTCAGCCGGGGCTATCTGTCGAGAGCCTCTGTTCCCCTCCATGTGAGCCTCTTTAAGGGGCAACTTGGATTTCCTCACAGCATAGTAACTGGGTCCCGAGAGACGATGGCAAGTACAAGGGTCTTAAGACCTGGTCCTTGAAACTGAACCAAGGTCACTGTTGACATCTTCTATTAATCTGCCGCACTGGTCTTGTATTTCGGAAAGCAGGCTGAGCCCAAACCTCAGTTGTTGTCTAACCTTATGATGAAAGAGTGAGGGGAAGATCAAGACAAAGGGCTTGAGGGGAAAATGATTTGAATGTGAGACTTATTCCTGTAATCGACTCTGCTGTGCTACATCCTACGGCTAAGGGTCTGCTCTGTGTTCCATTCTCAAAAACTTCAAAGGCTACACAGTGAAGGTCTAGAGTCCTGCCAAGACTTTGCCATCATCCCAGGAAAGGGGTGTCTTCTCCTGCACTTCATAACTTTTTCTTGCTCTCCCTTACCCACTGAACTCTACACTTTCCCTAGTGTGTCTTCTGCCCAACCCCTATCTTTTGACTTCTCTGCTCATCCAAGGCTTCTCTTCACTTTTCCTGCCCTTACAGGCTCTGCCATCAGGCATTATAAATTCTGTGGTCTGGCAGATCCAACTTCCAGTCATTTGTGTTTGCAGGTGAGAGATTAAGCTCTGATTTTTCTAGAGCTGTGCATTCAGTGAGGGTTTTCCGATGACCATGTTGATGATTCCTCTACCTTCTGATAATAAAGGCAACCTTTGGAGTCAGTGAATTCCAAACAGGCTTGTGGTTCTTTATTTTTATGTGCTCCTGTCGTGCCCACTGAGCATGGAATGGCCCCCAAGGGAAAGAAGAAAAGAAACTGAAAAGAAAAAAATAAAACCCTAAGAAACACACACACACACACACACACACACACACACACACACGTATACACACACATACACACTTCTCTAAGGTGCATAAGTGTGTATACAGCAGTATTGTTCTCTTTACATAATAAAAAGATTCTTCTTTGCCTTTGATTACCAAAAAGCTTAATCATTCAGATTACCAGAAGATCCGGCACATTCAGCTAGTGTAAATTAGAGGCTCCATCAACCTGGTTTTAAAATTGGTTGTGGGTTTTCTGAGGCCTATATTTTCCGCTTCTACCCAATACCCAGAAATCTTCCCAAGGCTCCGGGTCTATCATGTACATGACCAGACTGGTTTGATCCTCACTGCAATTAGTAATACAGTATGGCTAAATATTTTTCAAAGCTTAAAGATTTATAAACAGACAAAAATAGAAGCAATACTGGCCTAACTTTGAGAATTGTTAAGGACCTGAGATTAAAACCCACCTCATTATAGAAGTTAGCCAAGCTGAAGAGTCTTGCATACTTCTGGAGCTGGCTTCCTCTACACCAGTGGTCCAAAGTCTTCTAATCCTGCCGACGCATTCAGACAGAACACACAAAAAAGCACTGCTGTTAGAACAAAGTTCCTCCTCAAACGAGCAGTGTGAACTTGGCCTCTGGAAGACGGCATGTACGGAAATATGGAAAGAGAGCCAAATTTAAAACCAACTAAATGGAGTTTGAATCCCCACTCTGCCACTCACTGGCTCCTTTAACCTGACCGGTTCACTTAACATCTTCTACTTTCTTTTTCTCACCTGTAAAATGAGAGCCAAAGTATGCAATTCATCATTTTCTCATGATGATTGAGTAAAATAATATATAAAAACAACCTGGCACAAAACAAACCCTTAATGAGGGTGGGGTTCCCCTGGGCCTCTTTCCCTAAAATGAGTGGACCCATTGGATCTAGATCACCACAGAGAAACAGTGTTTCTGGTTATGACCCTGGTATAGGCCCTCAGGTCACAGTCTGGTTATGAGTAATTGAGAAGGAGGCCATCCAGAAAGATCTTCAAAAACTAACTTGCAGGAACAGGCTGGAGTACTGAGAATCAGGCCACAGTTTCTGTGCCTTAAAACTCTTTTGCATTATAATTTCCCTCTCTCCAATTCCCTTTTCTACTGCATGCATGCACGCGCGCGTGCGCGCGCACACACACACACACACACACACACACAAACACACTCAGAATGGTAGGCACAATAATGGTCTCCCAAAGTTGTCCATGTCCTCTTAATCCCAAGACCGTATGGATATGTTACCTTACATAGCAAAGAGGACTTTGCAGAGGTAATTAAGACCATGAGATGGGCAGTTACCCTAGATCATCTGGGTGGTCCCAACATAATCACAAGTGCCCTAGAAGGTGCAGGAAGAGTCTGAGTCAGTGGGACATGTGACCACAGAAGAATGGTCAGAAAGATAAAAGGTCCCCCTTCCTCCCTTTTCAAAGATGGAAGCCTCTAAGAACTAGGAAAGGTAAGAACTAGGATTTTTCTCCTAGAAGCTCTAAAAAGAAACAGCTCTACTGACCCCTTTATTTTATCTTATTTTATTTTTAAAAGATTTTATTCATTTGAGAGAGAGCACAAACAGGAGAAGTGGCCGAAGGAAAGGGAAAAGCAGACTCTCAGCTGAGCAGGGAGCCCGATGCAGGTCTCGATCCTAGGACCCTGGGATTATGACCTGAGCCAAAGGCAGAGGCTTAACCATCTGAGCCACCCAGGCACTCGGACCCCTTGATTTTTTTTTTTTTTTTTTTTTTTTTTTTTTTTCCCCAGCGTGGCCTCATTTTAGATTTTGGATCTCCAGAACTGTAAAATTTGTTTTAAGTCAGTAAATTTGTGGTATTTTTTGTTACAGCAGCAATAGAAAATGAATACATAGGAAGATGAAAATATCCTCAACCAAAAAATTTTTTTTCAATAAAACTTTGCTTTTAATACACCCACAATGCCCCCTCCCCTAAGGTGGGGGGGTAAGTGGCTATTGGAGAAAACCCTTGGATGCTCCCCAGCAGATCAGTGAATCCTATACCTACGTTTGGGAAGTCACCAGAAGCAGTACCTAGAGATTCATCATCTCAAGTAATTGTAAAATCCTAGAGTCCCCATTCAAAAGATAGTTGTCTCACTGAGAGAACTAGAGGGGAAATTGATAAATTTTTAAGGTTGAGGGTTGGGGAGGGACATCTATTACACTAGAAATCTTTGGCTTCTGGATAGCTAAATATAATTAGATATCCATTCTCAATTTCCTTTTTTAGAAACTTAGACACAGGTCAGGATTAAAATACTACCATAATTTAATTTTCTTTTTGATATAAAGTTTACGGTTTTCTCTTGGTATAGTAAAGCCTTGCCATTCTGGAAAATGCAGAAAACACCAAATCATTTAATCACCCCATAAATGAAAGACAGCATAAGAAAAGGACAAATAACACTGGAGTACCATTATTCTCTGACCAAGCTTGCTTCTAGCTTCCTCAGAATTTTCCTTACAGGGAACTAAAACTGACTCTCCCAGAGAAGGGTTCCAGTGCGGTCAGACACACATAGTTGAATATGGGTTTTGGCTTTTCCTACCTGTGCAACTCCGTTCTTTTCAGCAGGCTCTGTTTCCTCATCTGTGAATAAAGACTCTTTGGCTTTTTGTGAGGGTCAGAGATAAATTATGTAAAGCATTTAGCACACTGCTTACTAAAGGACAGTGGTCATTGTTGGATCAAAAGTAATTTTTCAGGAATTTGTCAACTGGGATCTTTCAGGATTCTTGATCGCTTTGCCGGCCACGGGTCTTGAGCAGGGAGTCTCTTTCTCCCTCTTCCTCTCCCTCTGGCTGTGCTCTCTCTCTCTCGCTCTCAAATCTTTATTTAAAAAAAAATAATTAAAAATTAATAAATAAAATCCACCACGCGGATGTTTCACTCTAGTTCCCCTTAACAGAGTCCCTCTGTGGGAATGTTCTCCCCCATCCTCTTCCCAATCCCTACCCTCATCACTCCCTCCTTGGTGTCCACATTGGAGTTTGTACATTTCTCTACAGCCATGTGTCTCAACCCAACAGGATTGGTTTTAATTTTTTTCTGATATTGAGAACAGAAACTATAACCCTTTTATCCTCCTCCCCAGTGCCTGGCAGAGCAGCCCATAGTAGACTTCAGTAAACGTTCACTGAGTGACTAAGTAAGAGTTGAGTAAATGAGTGGATAAACGGAAGGCGTAGTTAAATGGACTGCTTCTAGTCAGTGGGAGTCTGTGCGTCTGGTAACACTGGGTCCATTCCATAACCCAAGACCCCACCCATTCTCCAGCTCACGAGGATTTCTAGAATTCACATGTATTTTCCCTTCCTTTACTGCTGAGTCATTGTGAGGTTAACCTGTGGGAGGGCCTACTAGCCAATGAGATTAAGACCTGGGTGGGGGAAATGAAGGGAAGGATTCTTCATAGTTGAGGTCACATGCTTTCTAGCGAGAAACTAGAACACTTTCAACGTTGTAGAGACCTCCTTCATGATGCGCTCCATGAGCACGGCAGCCCTTGAATCACCATGCCCTACATTTCTTTATGAAAGAATGATGCCCTCTGGAGAGTGCAGAGTCCAACCCTAGTTTTGCCCTATAATGTGTGTCTCCTTATGAAGACTTTGGCAATGTTCCTTGGTGCCACTAGGGCAAAGCCAATCCTGAACACTTCCATTGTTACAGGGAGTAAACCTTCTCTTCTCCCCTTATGTCCTCCTGGATGTGCTCTTTGTACACTCCTGTACAATGAAGGCTCTGAGTGAACTTCAAATCTGACTGAGATACAGATCTCCTCCTCTCTTGCCCTGGGCTCTTGTCTCCTCCTTGCTCTGTACTTCTGGGCTGGTTAGGGTCTGGAATGACTAACTTTTGACAAGAGAGATCCAGATACCACTTCCTCCTGCCAATCTTTCTTCTATCACAGTCAGCCCCGAGGCCCCCATCTCCAGCAACACAAGGCAAACTGTCAGGGCTCCATAAATAATGCAAGAGACCACTGGAGTTGAGGTATGACAAAGGCAGTCAAGAGCAGGAGTGCTAAAGTGACAATGGTGCCACTCAAATCTCTGCTCTGATAGAAGCTGAGCAACTGAATGGGACAAGTCCCATAAACCACCGGGCCACAGCTTCCACACCTGTAAAATGAGGATAATGAGATCTACTTCACAGGGTCACTGAGAGAATTAAATGTGTTCTTCCTCATTTAAAGGGCTTTGAACAAAGCCTAAGCCCTGGATAATCAAGAATTGTCAGCTACTATTTCTCAGATAATTCAGTCTTCTCTTCCACAGTGGGCAAGACCAGAAAAACAATAGGTCAGGGCAGTCGACGCTGGCTCACCTGCTATAGTGGAAATGTATCCTGGCTCAGTTTTTCCTGAAGATACCAACTGAAGAGTTTCTATCTTCAATCTCTCCTTTGTGGAATGGTGTAGAGAACAAACGTGAGTGAAAGTATGAGACTCAATGGAGTTCAAACCCTATATCCATCACTGACTAGCTTACCATTGTGGAAACTTGAGGGAGAGGCAAGCCCCATTTTGCATTCCTTCTCTGGGAGATGGAAGCCATCAATAACTATTTCACAGGGTCCTTGTAAAGATTAAATGAGATGATGGGGAAGATCATTTACCTATGACAAAATGGAAGTGCATGGTATTTGTTCTTCCCATCCCTAAAGTCTTCATTTCATAGAAGATTGAGGCTTAGAGAGGTTAGCAAGTCCCCCAATCTCTATAAACTCACTCCTGTACAGTAGAGGTTGGGATCAATGGCCTCCCAGGGCCTGTCAGTTCTAGAATATGTAAAAATATAAAGTTATATATTTAAGATATGTAAATCAAGATGACCTATGGAATCACCATTGTTACGAGTATCTTCTTGATGAGAATGTGTAAGTTTTTGCCACTCCAGCAGTGAACAGGGAGGTCTAGGACTCAGCCCATATCCCTACCTTTGGGTCCACCAACATAGGGCTCTTATCCCCTGAGGGTTACTTCCAGGCCATCCAGAGTAGCGACAGCCTGCAAACGTCCTGGGGCATGTCCCTGCTCTCATAGCAGACTCCCAACAGGAGATCCACATAAATGCCCATGCCGCTGTGGCCTTCCTCCGTCATGGAAGGATTAGAGCAGAAAGGTCCGATATGGCTTCTGGCAGAGAGTTGAACAGACACTGCCATCCATGTGTGGATTCTGGGCAACGGCAGGGAATAAATTGTCCTGGATTATTGCCAAATATAAAAGAAAGCTGAAAAAAAGTCACCCAGCCCCTGCCCTCAGATAACTCCTTTTTTAGGTTCCACAGAGGCCCACGTTGTCTGGTTTTATACATCTGTGAAGCACCTAATTCACGTTTTTTTCCAGGACCATTCAGGAGACACACGCCATTATATACCATGGAACCCAAAACTTCCCGAATCATCAGAGCTACATTTCACAACATATATATGTATATATGTATATATCTCTTACATATATACATATATATGTATATATATTTTAAAGATTTTATTTATTAGAGAGACCAAGCATGAGCAGTGGGGAGAGGAAGAGGGAGAAGAAGACTCCCCACTGAGCAGGGAGCCCAATGCAGGGCTCAGTCCTAGAATCCTGATATCATGACCTGAGCTGAAGGCAGATGCTTAACAGACTGAGCCACCCAGATGCCCTATAAGCTCTATCCTTCTGATCACCAAGAGACTCACCAAGTTCAGTAGGTCCTACACAAGCAAGTTTGACAATCTCTGCATCCTTAAAAATTCATGGTTTGCTTTATCATAGCCAAGACTCTGAACAGTTCTGAATTAAAGCTAGTTTGATTGGGTTTAATAGATGAAAAATTAACTTAAAACAGTCCCTTTAAAAAATTTTTTTGTGGAGATACAAGTGTTCTTCAAACCCAGTTTGGAAAATACAACCTAAGTATTTTTAAATGGAAATGAAGTGAAATGGCCTCTTTAACCATAAAGATATTTTCAAATGTTGCAACTCTAGTTTTTACCATCATACACACACACACACACACACACACACACACACACGCACGCACCCATTTCAAACTTGGTCTCCTGTTAAGTTTGGAATAACAATATGGCGGCTGCTTGTTCATATCCTGTGGGGAATGGCCCCTCAAGGTCCATGTGGCCAGAGTGGTGAGTTCTCTTAGCCCACTGCACAGGCCGGACCCCTTCCAGTCCTCCACCATCCTACAGTTGTACTTTTCCTGGCGTTTTTTGGTGGAAGAGGAAAAATCATTCTGTCAAATAAAGGGGGTTCATCCTTTAAAAGGCCCTAGGGTAGGCAGTCAGGGGAGACTCTGAGGTGAGTTAGAGGCCCCACCTCCCCAGAGACTCCCGTAACAAGCTTTGATTGCACATTCCCAGAGCCCAGAATGGTGTCTGCTTCGTGGTAGGTGAAGGGTGAATGAATGTCCGGCAATGTACCCAGTGCAATTCAATATTCCACTGATGGAAGAATTTTTGCTTCTCCATGAGCTCCTCGAGGGGAAACAGGATTTATTTTAATTTTGTATGCCTAATATCTGTAATGGGCCTGGTTCATAGACTTAACAAATGAATGTGTGATAGAGTGAATGAAATCAGTGAATCACCTTGAGTTTCTTCTTGGACCTCCCTTCTGGGTGCCAAGAAATGGGAATAGAGTACTCAAACTCTCCCAATTACTCAAAGCTCCCCACCCCACAGAGTGTGCCTGGTCCCTCACTCCTGTTCTTCCCCAGGGCCATTTCCACAACCTTCCCTTCAGCTAGGTTCTCTACTCTTCTGCTCCTCTGCCAGACAGAGGAAATGGGGAGTCCCTGGTCTGAAATGTAAGCCAACCACTTTAGCCTCATTTGCTTGAGAAGATGAACACTGATGTGGGAAGCAGGGCTTGGGGATTGATTGGCTCCCTCTCACACTCAGGTGAGCCTGTAAACAGCACACATACAGGCCACACTTGGAAACTGAAGGAGTGGGGAGAGGAGGGAGGAGGAAGCTGAGGCAGCTCCAGAGATGACTTCCTTTAAAACAGCCTCCTATCCCAACTCTGCAGGATCTACACTCTCGTGTAAAGGCTTCTGGCTCTTCCAGGGCCTATTAAAGCTACTTAAGACCTTCTCCCACCTGCCCCTTCAGTACTGGAAATAGGTGCTGTGTAGGGGGAGGAAGAGAAAAGAGGACGCTCTGAAGGGAGTGCCATTCTGGGACATCATCTCCAACAATTAGCTGGCAAGAGCGGGGTTCACTATGGACCCTTTTCAGTTAGGGATTTTGTTGTTTTTGAGGCATAATTTTGCAGCTAAGGAATAAAAATTTGCTGCTTTGACAATTTGCAAGTGACCCCAGTGGGCTAGGAGGGAAGGAGAGCCCTTTACTTTGCCTGAGACGTGAATTTCAGTGTTGCACCAATCCTGGGTGATGTGGAGGAAGGAGTCTTAACCAGGGAGCAGTCTAGACCACACCTAGAATCTCAACACTTCTGTACCTCTCCCTTAATATAAATAGATAGGACCGTTTTAGCCACCCTAGAGGGCCAATGTATTATCCTGGTTGTACTGATAAGGAAATGAGCTACATCCGTGATTTGGAAAATTGGGGATAGAAATGTCTCCGAAATATTCCCATTGTACCTTGGTCCTGGATCCAACCCCAGTGCCCCATTCCTCAGCTCATCTCTCCCCTCCGACTCCTAACACTCTCAAACTTCCTTCTCTTTGTTCTCAGCTCTTAAAAGTTTCAAAGGGGGAGGTAGGGGTCAGTTAGAAGGGGCCAGGAAGAGAGTGGGATTCTGGGCACCTCTCTTCAGCCCCAGCAGCTCTGCTGCTGCTTTCTGTGTATTCCTAATCTCAGCTGCCCTTTAGCGTCCATACAAGGGCAGCCCCAACCTCCATTCTACAATCAGAAGAAGGAAATACAAGCTCCCTTCAAGATTTCCTCAACTATTTCAAAACCTACCTTTGTCTAGTCACTTTGATCTCATTTTTTGGTTTTACTGAATTTGTTGATCTCGGCCATCGAGCCTTTTATTTCATTGTTTGTTCATCATCATCATCTTGGTATTGACCCAAAATAAGAATGCAGCCCCTTTCCTCTTGGTATCCTTTCCATTTCTCACCCATAAAGGAAGAGTTCTGGATTATATTTTTACTGGAGAGTTGGGGATCCTAATAAGTTTCCACATAGTACTACACAGCCTATAATTCAAGAGTATTAGTCATGACTATTTATAATAAGCCATCAGCCTTCCTATTCTCCTCTCTCCCTCTCCAATCCCTTAGATTGCTACCCATCTTCCCACCATTGACTCAAGTTTGTTACTTCTACAAAGCCTTGAATTGTGTCTTGGTTGCCTTCAAGTGACTGATCCAGGAGGTATTCCACTAAAGTTCTTTACCTAAGGAACTCTGGTATCTGCTGGAAGGGTAATGATCCTTCTCAATCCAATTACATACCTGCTCACTCGTTCATTCATTCATTCATTCACTCATCCATTTAACAAATATTCATTGAGTGCCTACTAGATGACAGATCCTTGAGCTGCAGGAGTAAACAGCAGGACAAAAGTCCCAGTTCTTGTGGAGATGATATTCTACTGGAACTCTGCATCAACTGCCTTTAGAAAATAAAAAGGTGTCAACACCATGAAAGCTAGAGAGCTGAGGTCTTAGAATATTTTTAAACGCTGAGTTTTCTATCATGGGTTGTTACTACTGCTGCTTATCCATCTTAAATGGAATAGGGGAGAGAGGGGGAACTTGGTTCCATTCTTCGAAATCCATTTTCTTTTTTCACTCTCCTCCTTTTTGAAAAGACCATTTCCTCCTCCGTTCTTCTAAGTGGTTACCAGCCCCTTCCGATCTCCCGCCTAACCCTCCCTGAACTGCACAAAGCAGCACCAGCCTTTCACGTGGTCCTCTCTTGCCTTGAAGGTTGTTATTCCCAAGAGCTTCTTCCCGAAGTATCTTTGCCCACCCGTTCACCTCCCCACTCTCCCTCTTCTCCCACCTAAAGTAATTTTCTTGCCCTATTTTGAAGGTGCTATGTGTGCTGGGTGGATGTGCTGCTTTGTAAGTAATTAAACTGTCCCCCATATAATTTATAGATCCCTCCAGTGATGTATCTCTGTCTGTAGATGTCACCAACAGATGTCTGGGGAGTTAACATCCTACCCAGAATATGCACTCCTGCAGTTTCAACAGTTAGACTGTGTGTCTTTATTCTTCCCCCTCCTGGGCTAGTGGGTTTCACCAGATATATGCTGCTGTTTCTTTTATGGGATTTCCTTTTTTATTTCTCCTACTCCTACCCAACAGATCATCTTTGAAGAATAGCTTTACAATTGACTGGAATTATCAGCACACAGAAGGCCTCTCTCATTGTGCTATGAGGTGCAACAGAAAAAATGTATTCAATGTATTTCTACAAGGGCTTGTATTCCCAAAGCATCTTAGGAAGGCTCAAACAAGAGCCTGGGACAAATGTCAGAGCTAGAAGAAAAGTCCCAAAAGCACTAAATAATTTTATGCTATTTTATTTACTTGGATTCCATCTTAAAGATTTTCAGAGGCTTACAGAAATGCATATATGTAAAAATAAAAACTGATTAGGAAATTTAACTAAAAAGAGATGAAACACCATTTTGCAAGGATAATAGAAATTTTACCTGTTATGAGATCCTTTCTTGTAGTTCTTGAGGATACTTGCCAGGTAGCTCCCAGAGCTTCCTAACGGCCAAAGCAAAGAGGGAAACCTGTCAGTTTCAGAAGTCCCCACTCTGGAAGGGGGAAGGTAGAAGAGCACATTTCTTTCCTCACTATGATTTGGGGCTGCTCCTGCGTTTAGTGGATGACGTCAACAAGGCTACATATCCTGCAGCATAAGGCACAGTCCTACACAGAATTGTCCCGACCAAAATGCCAGCTACACACCTTGGACCAGCTTGTAGGATTCATAGCATCCAAAAGTCACAAACAAGGTGGTAATTTGAAAGAAGCACTAGTACTGAGACCAGAAAACAACGTCCTTCTGAGAACTTTTTAAAGAGACACACATTGAGACTGTCTCACAGATCTAAGAAGGAGACTTCTGTGATTATTCTTATATCCCCCAGGGAGAATTGCTATTGAGAGTCTCATGGTTTGACCTATCCCTTCATGTGGATAAGTCAGTCTGTCTCAGACTCCCCAGTTTTCATTCTAATCCCACAGACGTGAGCTGGAGTTACCCCATAGTGTTCCAGACCCTGCCCTGGTCTCCGGGGAGTTGCAAAGCTGAACAGGACCCCAGCCGTCTCTCAAGGAGCAGATCTTCTAATACGGCCACAGTATTAGAACTTGCCTAAAGCAAGTTGGTAAATTGATCAAATAAAACACCCTGTCTGCTTTCTCTCCTCTAAGCCTGTAGACTAGTCTTGGAAATAAGCCAATAAGCTAACTGGACGCTTCAGAACAAAAGAAAACACATGGCAGGGGCCTCTGAGGAAGCCAAAATGAGCGACACCACCTGCTCCAGTCTGGGTCCTTGGTGGCAAGCTCTAGAAATTGACTCTGGTTCTCTTCAGCACAAAAGATGTTTCTCAGATTATCCAGGGCCCAGAATACACGAGAAACTGGAGGCCACCGAAAGACCGCAGACTTGCTGTGGAGCCCCACAGTGGCTCCCCGGCCGCAGGTATTGTGCGTGACGATGAGGAGCCATCAGCGTTGGACCCCTCCGTCCTGAGCCACAGTTCCAGGCTGGGATCTGATTGGCCAGACCTCAGTCACACGCCCATCCTCTGGGATGGTGGGATGAAGAGAATCAATCCTCTGGGACTTCTACAGTGGGAGACAGGGAGTGTGTCCAACCAATCCCACACACAACGGAGGATGTGGACAGCCGAAAAGATGAACTTTCATCCAAGACTCATGCACTTACGTCTCTGCTCACTCAACAGATGTGTTCTAGATGCCATTGTGAACGCTGAGGATAGGATAGTGAGCAGACCCATGTTCCTGCTCTCCTGAAGCTCCTCTTCCAGTGTGTGGGTTGGGGCATAGGGGTAGACGATGAGCAAATGAGTAGATAGATATGCAAGTTGTTGCGGCCTCAAGGAATATAGGTTTAACTAGGACGGGGGAAGTGGGCTGGGGAGTGCTGGGAGGTGCTATCCTATGTGGAGTGGTTGTGGAGGGATCGTGTGGATGTCTGGGGAAGAGTATTCCCAGCCAAGGGGACAGCAAGTGTAAAATGCAGGAGAACACATTTAAAGACCAGGAAGGGGGACTGTGGCTGGTGTGGAGTGAGGAGGATGAAGTGAGAGGTGATTCTAGAGAGGAGGTGAGGGGACAAGTCTGTGCAGGGGGTTCTAGGCCATATTAGCTCAGTGCACAGTGCAGAACTTGGTCCCAGACCCACCAGTTCCTGCCCCAGCCACCATCCAGATGAAGAGGCAGCTCTCATGCAGCCACGTTTTATGGCACATAACTTTCTCCCTTGACCCTCTGCCTTGGATGGCAGGATCAAAACTGGATTCCTGACTCAAGCAACAAATCTGAAGGCTAGCCAGGGAGCTATGACCATGTAACCTGGCTTAAACGGCTGAGGATGACCAATCAGATTCCCTTTCTGGAATCCCAACTGAGAAATACCAACAGAAAGAGGTTGTCAGCCAAGGGATTTGAAGCTAAAGGTAAGCCTAGACCCCGGGTTGGATAAAGGCTTATGGCCAAGTAGTGAGAGAGCAGACCTACAGAGTAAAGCAAAGAGGCCACGAGTGAGGATCACAGCACATCTGATGGCCACAGAACATGACAGTGACATCTACTCCTAGATATTCAAGCCTTAAAAGTGTCCACCTCTGCTCAGCAAGTCTGGACTCCATCCTATCACCAAAAAGATCACACCTAAGATAGCACCACACATTGTCCTTTTTTTTAAAGATTTTATTTATTTATTTGACAGAGATCACAAGCAGGAAGAGAGGTGGGCAGAGAGAGAGAGGTCAAAGTAGTCTCCCTATTGAGCAGAGAGCCCAATGTGGGGCTCGATCCCAGGACCCTGGGATCATGACCTGAGCCGAAGGCAGAGGCTTTAACCCACTGAGCCACCCAGGTGCCCCCACACATCATCCTTCTTAAAACCCCACTTGCTTCCCAGCTCTGATTATGGATCCTCAAAAGCTTTTTCTAATGCTGCTCTATCCAGCCAAGTTTATGGTCCGTGTTGTTTTACTCTAAGCATATATTGAGATATGTCTGTAATGCAAGGTCTTTATAATACTTTGTATATTGTTTAATTAAAATGAAGGTTACCTTTATAAGACCTAACATGGATGATCTGGTAGGTCCATCAGCAACTCATTGATCCATTTCTAACCAAGATATTTGGACAATCCTCCTGCCAGAATACTAGCTTACTTGGCTAATAAAATTAAATGACAAGGAATTCTATATTCTTATTATTTTCTGGAAAGTACAATTAAGATCACATTTCAAAGGACAGAAAAATCTTTGCTCAGATTAATGAACTGGTTATTTCATCCTGCCCCCCCCCCAATCCCCCCCCCCCCCCCCCCATACCCACATACACATACAGATGCACAAAAAACAAATGTTCCTTCCAGTGGCTTGTGTGGCTGGTCCTAAGCAGATCTCCAGGCCTCAGGGACTCACCCTCGTTGACATCAGTGATGTTCATCTTCTAAGCTGGATATTTATAAAACTTGTCAGTAAAACCATCAAGGGTCAAGACTCTGGAATTCAGCTTACTAAATGGTCCCAGCCTTCAAACCTTCACATGTATGCACCTGCCAAAACAATAAAAGGTTCTCAGCAGCAGAGTCTGGCAGGCAAGGTGGGCCATTGCCAAGGGCAATGGCATTGTCTTAGGTTTCTCAAGAAGCAGGGTCTGAGACTGGGGTTCTTGAAAAAAGGGATTTATTGAGGGAATGCACTTAGGAGAAAGGAAACAAGAAAAGCAGAATAGGGCAAAGTGAAGCAACAGGCTTCAGTGTGGTCCCATAATGGAACACAAACTCCAACACAAAGTTGATACCATCTTTAGGCAAAAGGCTGCCTTGTACCCCTTGTCAGTCCTGCGCTGGAGAGTGCATAACCTCCAGACTGAGACAGAGTCCATCTCACCAAAGGCAATTATCTGGAGAAGCTAGTGGCTGGGAGCTATTAGCAGGCACCAAAGTCCTGTACCACAGGGTGTGTCTACCTGGTGAAGGTCTGGGCCACCGACAGCATCTGCTACAAGCAGTGAGAAGAAATGGGTAGCAAGTTTCCAAAGCATTTTGTCTCCTTAAACTCAGGCATACCCAGGGAGACACTTTGAGGTACTTCAGAAGTTTCCCTGAAGATTGTTCAAGAACCATGTGTGAGCGTTGTTAACAAAGAGAAGACCTTCTTGTTGCTACAGTACTGAAGCTACATCAGGTCTTAGATTTAGGGTTTTGATTTTCTTTGTTTTCATTTGTAAACATTAGCCCCTATAGTGGGTTGAATGGTGTTCCTTCCAAAAGATATGTCCACATCCTAAACCACAGAACTTGTGAACATAAGCTTATCGGAGGGGAGGGAAGAAGGGGGACCTTTGCAAATATAATTAAAGATCCCAAGGTACGATCATCATGGATTATCCAGTTGGGCCCTAAATCCAATGCCAAGTGTCCTTATAAGAGACAGAAGAGAAGACCTACCACTAAGGACCCAGCCCTGTGAAGACAGAGACAGATGAGGGTTCTACAATCGAAAGCCAAGAACTGCTTAGAGCTGGCAGAAACCAGAAGAGGTGAGGAATGGAATCTTCTTCCCTAGAGCCTTTGGAGGGAGGGTGGCTCTGCCAGCTCCTGGATTTTGGACTTCTAGGAACTGTGAGAGAATAAACTTCCATTGTGTTAAGCCACCCAGTTTGTGGTGACTTCTTACAGTAGCCAGAGCAAATTCGTACGGTCCCCTCATCTCCTCTGTCTGGTCTTGACCAAGTTACTGAACTATTCAGAGCCTCGGCTTTCTAATACGTAAAAGAAGGGGAATAATCTTTTCCTATTTTGTCATGTGAATGAAGAGATGGGGGGTGGAGGAGAAGCACGTGGATAGGCAGGAACTGACACAAAACAGATGTTCAATAAGTCTTCCTTTCCTGTCTCTCTTCTAACTATATTGGCTCCTAAGCAAAACTTTTTGAAGTAGTTTCTTACTCTGCCTTTCCATTGTGGAAACCTCAATGCTATAATCACTACTCATTTCCTCTCTCCATAGGACAGTGGGGTTTTGCCTCCAAAGATTGCAATAAGGCCAAACATGAAGTCTTCAATAAAACATAACTTCAGTGAGAGACTGTCCTCAATTTCTTTTTCTTTCTTTTTTTTTTTTTTTTTTTTTTTTGTACATCTGACAATGTTATACTCATCTCGGGTGTATGACCTAGTGAGTCAGGTGTACAACCTAGTGATTCACCAGATTTATTCCTTATATTGTGTTCACCACAAGGGTAGCTCCCATCTGTCCCCATACAAGACCCTTGCGGTGTCATTGATTATATTCCCTTTGCTGTGCTTTTCATCCCTGTGATTTTTTTCATTCCACAACCAGAAGCCTGTATCTCCCACTCTTCTTTACCCATTTTGCTCATCCCCCATACCCTTTCTTCTGTCAATTTATAGGTCTGCTTCCACTTTGTTTGGCTTGTTTTTTTAGATTCCACATACAGGTTGAAATTCTATGGTACTGGTCTTTCTTACTCTGACTTCACTTAGCACGATATGCTGTTGCAAATGGCATGGTTTATTTTTTTGGTTTTTTGTTTTGTTTGTTTGGTTTTTGGGGGGGGTTTTTTTGGTTTTGGTTTTGGGGGTTTTTTGGTTTGTTTTTCGTGGGTTTTTTTGTTTTGTTTTGTTTGTTGTTTTTGGTTTGTTGTTGTTGTTTTTTTTTTTGTTTTTTTTTTTTTTAGAAAAAGAACAAATGTGTGAGCAGGGGGAGAGG
>NW_022631709.1:0-33451 GCF_010015895.1 Lontra canadensis
TTTTTTTTTTTTTTTTTTTTTTTTTTTTTTTTTTTTTTTTTTACATTTTTCTCCCCTCCCAAGAGCGTGGACTAGGATCTAGAGATCGTTGTATCCACCTTGTCCAACCCCAAATCAACATCTTAGACACTCAAAGAATGTCGAATGGTCCCTAGTTACCTTTAGTTCATCTGTGTACTTTCTAGATGTCCTCATGAGAACACAACACAGCAGCGGGGAAACAGGGTGAGTGTTAAATATCTTAGCACCAGCAGTGGTTTCTTTAAAAAAAAAAAAAAAAAAAAAAAAACCCACATGCTTCCCTGTGCTAATCATTTCTCCGAAGAGAAAGAGAACTTGGAACCCCTGGTGCTTTAGCCTTAAGTTTTCTCACTTGAAGCAGGAAAACCTGGCGTCCTGGTCAGCAAGACGGAAACCTAACCTCCATCTGAAATTCTCAAGTGGATGCATTGATACTATTCGAGTAGAGGGCAGAGGGGAAGAACTCACTGGAAATTAATGTCCGCATTATACATAAATAGCTGTTGGATTTCCAAACGTCTTTTTGCCAGTGTTGGCTTAAAAGGGAAAAGACTCATGCACGTAAGCACTCCATTGTACTGGCAAGAGGCTGTGAATCCAACATTTTCAAAGATCGGTTTTCCTTTGCTTGATTCTGTCCAAGAGCTGTCCACTTCTCTTGTCCATACGCACCATCGTTAGGTTGGATCTAAAACCAATCGAGCCCGAGCTCTAGGACCAGCAAAATGCTGAATTCACAATCCTGTACTCAGAAACCCCTGAATAATTGAACTAAAAAAGACGCCAGCATCCTGAATAATTGAAAAGGCTTCTGCTGCACCAAATCCGTCTTCTCTGGCCCTGCAAAGCAGAATTGTTTTCACCTGTGGTGGGTGGAACTCTTTGCAGAGTGGACCGCAGAGGGAAGCTTGTCGGGGCACTGGTACCAGACTGTAGGGCGATTATGTGATGTGGAAAGTATGTGCCCGTGATGTCTTAATTATGGCTCCCTACTTGTTGGGTCCTGCAGGTAATCAGGGATGGTTACAGGTAAACGTGACCCAGATCCACGAAGGCTGGAGGAGGTGGGGATGAACACAGCCGGGAGAAGTGAGGTGTGTGTCACGCTGTCAGGCCAAACTAAGGACTGTAATTCATCAACGTGAGACCCAAAGGAGCCCTCTAGTCTGGGGGCTCAGGGCAGGACGGGGAACTCCCTTCAGGCTACTCCTTTGGCTGGCTCTCTGCTTTTGTGTCAGAGAACATGTCAAAGTATTCCATTCATTTTTAAAAGCTCTTTCTCTCGTGCTCTCTCACAAGTAAATAAGAACACATGAGCAGAAGGGGGAGCAGACACGGGGAAGCAGGCTCCCTACTGAGCAGGGAGCCCAACGTGGGGCTCGATCCCAGGACCCTGGGATCACAGCCTGAGCTGAAGACTGACACCTAACCATCTGTGCCACCCAGGCGCCCCTCTGTTCATTCTTTCATGCTTCACCAAGCATCTGCCATTCATGCTTTATTGAGCATAAGGTCTAATTTTAAATATCTTCTGTAATGGCCGCCATTTGATGAGCACCTTCTAGGCACAGGCACTATGCTAAGTTAAAGGAGGTTGTAGAATTCACTGTTAAAAAAAGAAACTGAGGCTCGAACGGTTAAGTACTATTAGCCAGTGGGTGTCAGGGCTGGTATTGGGACCTAAGTCTTTGCAAAACCAGAGTCTACCTTTTCTGCATCACAGTATGCAGACCATTGGTTTGCAACGGGGGAGGAAAAGAAATTGGAGAGGGACTGTTCTGGAAGGTGTTCACACCAACTAGAGGAGGCTAGGCAAGCAGCGAGAACACTGTTCTACCATGTATTGGAAATAAGAGCACTTACCTGGCACTAGAAAGGAGTTGGGTTTTTAATAATTCTTGGTAAGACTTGATCTCCGCAGTCTTCATAGGAATGATTCAGCTCTGTTCTGATGAATGATTGAGCTGTCTTGGTGGGCAAGGTCTCTCTTGTCCTCTAGACAAAGGGCCTAGTTTCCATGGTGTAGAGTAATTCTCAGTTGCAGCCCTACAGTTGGATAGTTCTGGAAGGCCTTATCCCTGGGTTCATTTATCACAATGCTCCAGAAGACTGGGATGGAGGTGACCTCCCTGCTCTGTAAACTCAAGAGTCCTCTCAACTTCCCAGAAGATCCCAGGGGACCCAACAGGAAATGGGGGTGTGGGTGGTCCAGCTGAGGCTGACAGAAAGGAGAAGCCTGGGTTCTAATTCTACCTATTCAGATCTTGACTACATTTACGGGGGGCTTAACACCAGCCAAGGACACAGATGCTTTCACATGTTATTTCATGTCACCCCATACTCCTCTAGGAGGCAGGGATATTTGTCACCTGTTTATGAATGGGGAGGGGGGGCGATGGCCTCCAAGAGATGAATGGCCGCTTATAGTCAGGCACCCTTGACACAGTAAAACTGAAAGTTTGACCCTCACATCCAGCAGTTTTTCCACTTCCTAGACTGAGAAACCCCTGAAGCCATCTGCACCAACATTTACATTTCTCTTAGATGGGGACTTTAAGCTGCTCCTTCTAGCACCCCCCCCCCCCCCCCCGCCCCCTAGATGAAGTCAGAGGTGAGCCAGCTAAAAGGGGTCACGTTCTGTGAGCACAATGGGCCATGGAAATCACAAATGTGAAATTTGAGAAAGAAATCTATAAAGTTCAGGAAACCAGCACACCCCTAACAGGCGCACAGTTGAAGGGTTCCGGTCAGTCCCCCTTCTCTCTGACTTTTTCTGGCCTGGAGAGGGCTCTTGCTTGCATGTCTTTTGGATGCCCAAGTGTGCCTATCTGAGTTCTGTGTACCTCCCTACCCAAATTACCACCAGGAAAGAGTCCACCTGGTCCAGGAAGTGAGCTAAGCCTAGGGTTGCCAGAAAAACCTACAGAATTCCCATTTAAATTTGAATTTCAGATAATCATTTTTTAGCTTTAAATATGTTCTAAATATTTCATTGCACACATTTATACTAACAAATTACTGCTTATCTGAAATTCAAATTTAACTGGGCATCCTGTATTTTTACTTGATAAATCTGGCAATCCCTGCTGGAGCCCTGTGGTCCGGGAGTTCCAAAAGCCTGGGTGTCCAGAGTAGAGTCTAAAATAGAATGGGGCCAGGTAAGGGGGAAGGTGGGCCCTGGGTAGGCAGAGCCTCCTGGCCCTCTAGACTCCTAGCTCCTGGGGAGATCTTAATCCCTGTGACTATAACTCAGGGCTGTAGGCTTCTTACCTCTACAGCTCTGGGCCTGAACCAGGGACCTCTCCTGCTGAGGCTTGGATGGAGACACAGGACAGTAACTGAGCTTGAACTTCGGAACAAAGAGACTTGGGCTCCATCCTGGGTCTTGGGCACAGTCACTTAAACTCCGTGAGCCCCAGTGATCTGAACTGTGTGTAAAATGAAGCCTTGTTTGGATTAATATTTGTAAGAGACCTAGCCCCATGCTCCATATACAGTAGGTCTTTCAGTCTCACCTGAAAAGAGCGATCTAGGAAAATGCTTTTAGTTCTCTGCCTTCTTGTTTCTTGTCATTGAGTTGATTTGCCTCAGCTGAACTGGAGAAAGAAAGGGGTTTCTATTGCCTATTCCTGGGTTGGGAAAGCGTCGCTCTGTTCCGTAGTAGCTTCCGGTGAAGCTTAGGGAGAGAGCCTGGGGCTTGGGTATCCCAGAAGAGGTGAGGACTTGAACTCTTCCCTGAAATCCATATCCCTTTCTCTCCCTCTTCCCTTCTCTCCCTCACTGCTGTTCAGACCCATTCCTGGGGCCTCCTGGGAAGGTGAAGGCCCCATCCTCCCCGAGGAATCCGGGAAGGAGAGGGAGCAGAGCAACCGCCTTCCCTGGCCTGAGGTGCTATTTGCTTAATTCACATCTTTGCTCTGTCTTGGAAGAAGTCTGCCTTGGATGAGAATTTAATCCCTGTGACTGTAACTCAGGGCTGCACACAAAGGGGGCCCAACAAGCTCACCCCAAGGCAAAGTGCTGAGTGTTGGAGAGAGGTAAATGAACTTGGAACTTCATGAAAGCTAAGAACCCTCTGGAGTTGTTTCACTGCCAACCACCACTCAAGGTATCTTTCTGCTCGAAAGTCAAGAGAAGTGGAAGAGTGGAGGCAGGTCGAGGGTCAACTGGCTCAGAGCCAAACTAAGCCACTTCCTCTTTTAATTCAGGTGATGTAATGGGAATAGAAATATCTTGAACTCTAAGGCATTCAGGTCCATTTCTTTCACCGATTATAGCAGGGTTTAAAATGACTAGGGACTGAAACACCCGTGGAGTTCTCTTCTAACCTAGACCAGTCTCTGCCCTGAAAGCCCACTACATTGGTGGCCCTTCTGTCATAGCCATGTAAGTCAAGGCATAGACTCATGAGTCTTACTTTCTTTAAAAATGGATCTTTCTCTTCCCTCCTCCTCCTCTTCCCTTTGGGTCCAGCATCCTCCCAGTAAGGGACATGCACCTTTAAGTTACAATAAGAAAGAAATACAAAAAAAAGTAGATCCCTAAGCCAAGAAAAAACATGTGTCTCCAGACTTCAACACTACCTTTAGAGACATGCAAACATTTGTTCACCTGGTGGTAACATTGGAGTTTTCCTTCACCTATTCATGTTAGAATCTAAGACCTGACCTTTAGAGGAATACACAACTTTTCCAATGAGTTCTGAAATCCTCAAATAATTAGGCATCCACTACATGTAGTAAAATAAATACTATACAAATTACCAGCTGAATTTAGCAAATGTTCATTGAGGGTCCACTAGGGAAGTGGGTAGCATAATGATTAAGAGCATGGGCTCTGAACTCCCCTGTGGCTTCATCTGGACTTCACCTACTAATTGTGTGACCTTAATTAATTTAATCCCTTGGAGCCTAGCTCCACCGTAACATGAACTCTGAGAGTACTACTTCATTGGGTTATTGTAAGGATTAATTGAAATAATGGCAAGAATCTGTAGTGCCTGGCACTAAGTAATTGTTCAATAAATTGGTCAGGGCCTACAAGGATGATCACATGGTCTCCGTCCTCAAAGTCTGTCTCTCTGCTTACTACCTTGAGTAAGAATAAAAGCTGGAAACTGCCATGTATCTTGGGAGTAATGTACCCCACCATGTTCAGGGGGCATATTAGTCAGGGTTCTCTGAACAAATAGCACCAACAGGAGATATACAGAGATATAGAAGAGATGATGGATTGGCTCATGTCATAATCAGGGGGACTGAGAAGACCTACCATCTGCCATCTGTAAGCTGGAGGGCCAGGAAAGCCAGTGGTTCAGTTCCAACCCCAGCCTGAAGGCCTGAGAAGCCAGAGAACTGATGATCTAAGTCCTAGGGCCAAAGAACCCAGGGGATCCAATGGTATAAGATCCAGTCTAAGTACAAAAATGAACCGTGGTCACTGATGTCCAAAGGCAAGAGATGATGGATGACCCAGCTCAAGCAGGTGCCAATTCCTCCTCTTGCCTTCTCTTGAGATGCATTGGAGGATGCCTATCCACACTGGTAAGGACAATCTTTACTCAGCCTACCAGTGAAACTCTAAGAGCAGCCCCCCCCCCAGACATTTTTACCAGCTCTCTGGGCATCCCTTCTTCCAGGAGCTGACACACAAAATTAACTGTCACATGGGACTATGAGCCACTAAACCCAGGATAAAGATAGGTGGAAGGAAGCTGGAGGAGAATGTGTCAACCAAACCAAGCCTTGAACGCTCATTGGCCTGGACTGAGCAGCGAGAAGGAACAAGGGTAACAGAGGCAAGACATAGTGCTAGGACTTCTTAAAAACAGGGTCCCTATGTTATTGCTGTCCTTTCTCCTTTCCACCAATACCAGATCCCCTCCAAACTGAATCTAGTCACAACTACTCTAGTTGCTACTCTTCATTCTCCTATAAAGTCCAAAGTCTAATGACTTACCAGCCGCCTTCACCAAACACAGCTTCCGCCCAGAGCACCCTATCCCCCATCCCCCATTCTGCAGACTGAAGCACCCCACCCCAGAAGGTTCCCGCTGTCAGCCCAGCTTCAGGAGATTCGTCATTCTTTGTCTTTCCTCCCCACAACCTGTAACATGGACTTTGTTCAAAGGCTTCTTTGCCTCACTTTTCCTGTCCATAAAATGGAAGCATGTGCTCTCTCCACTTAAATAAAAGGAGACTCCTAAGCTACAAAGGCCCTTGAAGTCTCCAGAAATAAGGCTGAAGAAACACTACCTACAAATAAGCAGCGAGGGGCATCTGGGTGGCTCAGTTAAGCATTAGACTCTTGATTTCAGCTCAGATCATGATCTGAGACATTGAGCCCAACCCCATGTCAGGCTCCACACTGGGCATGAAACCTGCTTGGGATTCTCTCTCCCTCTCCACCCCCGTTCATGCACGTGATGTGCACATGTGTTTGCTCTCTCCCCCTTTCTCTCTCTCTCTCCAAAAGTAAATAAAATAGGCAGTGAAAGAGGAAGGATATCTGACTCAAGACTTTGCTGGGTTAGCAGGTTGCTTTGATCATGTCTAAGGTTGAATGTTATCGATCAGCTGGAAGCAAGGAAATCCAGAGCTCGGACTCCAGCAAGGTAAAGCTGCTGTATATGTTCAGAATTATTCTCCAAGTCAACTGCAGCAGGTCCAGCGGGAGAAGCTAGCTGTTCTGGAATAGGGCTTCGACCTCTGCTGCTGTGCAGGGAGGGGAAGGGCTGGAGGAGGGATGCCTGGTAATTCAGGCATGGGGGTGGGTATGTTAGGGGGTTCTTCCTCTTCTCCCCTGACCTGACTCAGGGATGCAACACCTGACAAGGGGCAGAATCCCCTCCTAAAGGGTTGCGGTGAAAACCTCCCGATGCTAATTAAAGACAGTGGAAGTGGAAGTGAACATTGCTCAGTGGATGGCTTTGTCATTCGCAGAAACCTTACTTGGTAGCTGCCTTCATGTAGTTAGTCCTTCACTGTTGATCTACTGTCAACTAAGCAGCATATGCAAACCACATCTCTAACTCCGACCTGTTCTTCCAGCCTTGGAAAGATGGGAGGGTGGGGCTTAGAACAAATCTACGAGCCAATTGCAGAATGAAAAGTTTCATTTCCTGTGCATAAGGTTCCAAGACCTTTCTTCAATAACCCAGCGGTGTTTTAGTTCTCAGCCGGTGGAATTTCAAATTAGCAGCAGCTTTCATGGTTTCTTACCTCCTTGGTTAGATGAAGGGACTGAGTGCCCACCCCTATATTGTTTTCACTTCTTATTTCTAAGGTTGCACTCACATTCTTCTTTGTCTTTGCATAGTTTTTAAAACCATAAATTAGTACCTTCATTCTCTCATGGCTGACATCTGCATTTCAAGTGAGTAAGCATTAAAAACCCCCTTTTCATGAAACTGTCATAATCAGAAAAGTACACAAGTGGAATGCTGATCTCCTGGTTTCCTTTTTTGTGATTATATTTATGAAATACTTGAAACCATGAGGTACTACTTAATTTTTACAGCATACTAAGTAGTATATGGTACTGTTTGAATACAAACATAACGAGTAGTGAAAATATTTAAACATAAGGCGCCTGGGTGGCTCAGTCGGTTAAGCATCGGCCTTCAGTTCCGGTCATGATCCTGGGGTCCTAGGATCGAGCCCCACATCAGGCTCCCTGCTTGGTGGGGAGTCTGCTTCTCCCTCTTCCTCTGCCCCTCCCCCTGCTCTTCTCACAAGCGCGCGCGCGCGCTCTCTCTCTCTCTCTCTCTCCCCCTCTCTCCCTCCCTCTCCCAAAATCTTTAAAATACTTAAACATACTTGAATGATAAACCTCTCTTTTGGTAAATGAGGAGACCTGGGACCTAGGATAATTTTACTAGCCAACTTGTAAATCTGCTTACGCGCGCGCACACACACACACACACACACACACACACACACGTATATCTACATGTGCACACCCATCCTCTTGATTTTGTTCTCGGTACGACCAAGGAATTCTGGAATTTTCTTAGTAGCCTAGAGAATGTATTAGGAAACTTAGTTTATGCTTTAAAGAAAAGGAAGGCAGAGGAAATGAGTTTGTTGGTGGGGGTAATTAGTGACCTCAGATTTGGGGGGTTTTAAATGCCTTCCAGTAACTCCTCTCATGGCCTCATTTGGAGGCTCAGACTTGGCTTGAAGCCAGTGTGGCAATCAAGACACACAAAGTGTCCCCTTTTGGAGATTATTTCTTGGGTCTCTTTAGGTTTTTTGTTGGTAGACAGAAGGAGACAGGAACAGGGAAGGAGGAGGACAAGGCTGGGATTTCTGAATTCAAGCAGGATGCCCTGCTGCCTCGCAGCCCAGGAAAGTATGCTCGCATCAGCCCCCTGGACCATGCAGGAGGGTTTAAGCTAATTCAGGGAGTCTGGACAGCTTTGAACGGATTCCTTTGAGAGGCTCCAAGCCTCCAAGGAATACCCCTGACTCTGGCAGTCCAGTCAAAGTAGTTTCGAAGAACAATGAACTGCAGGGCAAAAGGAAAAAATCATCAGGTTAAAACATGTACCTTTGAACAGTCATGGGCCAGACTCCAAAATGAATCTTTATGAGCTTCCAAGGAGACAATGAAGGGAAGTGGGAACAAGCAAAAAATCAGATGAGGATTTCAGCTTTGGAAACCGCAGGAAGGCGGGAGCAGTGTCCATAAAGGGAGGCCTTAAGCCGGCAGGGAGGGATAAAGGAGGCCAGATGGCCCTTACCCCCTGGCTGGCCAGAGGACCTGCCCAGCCCTACACACCGCCCCCCCCTGAGAAATGCAGGTGGGTAGTCCCCAGACCCAGCCGGCTTGACACCCTGCCTTCAGTGGCAACTCAGGGAGGGGGCCCCAGTGCTGAACATCCTTGAAACTCTGCTTGGGATCCCAATGAAAAATTGTTCTGCCTTCAAAGCCAAATGAAGTTTGGTCAAGGCATGTGCTTTCTCCTTAGGTTCGAAAGAGAAATTAATATCCCCACCATCTCGTGCATTTGTATTTTTCTTTTATAAGTGGAATGGAGAAATGGAGGCATTTTATAAAAACAAAAGGTATTACAGAAAAACCATATCATTTCTTCAGAGGAGCAAGTATCTATTTAAAAATAAAAGTGCTATTTACTCAAATCCATCAAACCTAGCACAGGTTTATCTCTGAAATACAAAACCTATCCTCTATTTTTGATAGGGTATCATCATGGTTATTTACCCTCATTCCATTTTAGAACAGGGGCAGTGTTAATGGTCGCACAGCAAATATCCGAAATTATGTCCATCCATGTTGGAGGAAGTTAACACCAGTCACAGAGGTTAGAGGGAAATCCCATCCTTGGCCATTTATTCCAATAGAGATTTTAATTTTGCCAGGAGAATATTTTAATTCTATAATAGGAAAGATAGGAAAAATAACTTATTGAACAGCAATCCTGTATCAGGCCCTAGGAACACAATAATGGATGGAGAAGGATCTCATGGTCTGCGGTCACTGCCCCCAAGGAGCTCCTACCTAAGGAAGGAAGGTGGAGAGGGACAAGGAGAGAGGCAAGAGGCTCAGCGTTATTGCCAAGCTGTTACCAGTTGTGTGGAGTAGACATGAGGAGCAATGGTTTCTGGAGGGCTGTAAGTGTTTCCAGGAAAACTACACCTAGATGATACCGTGAAACAAAAGGGAAGGGAAGCCCGGAGACCATAACAAAGGCTAAGAGGACTGGAAGTGTGAGCTTCTCTGGGAGCAGGCAGGAGCCCAGTGTGGCCGGTGGATGGAGAGGGGCTGGGAACGTGGGTCTAGAGCTACAGAGGAGTTTGTCAGAGGCTTGGCTGTGTCAAGCAAGGTGGCCTCCCAGGATAAAGGGAAGGGAGAAATCAATGGAGAAAAGAACAGCCCAGTCTGCTTGGGTTGTGCTGGAAGAGGAAGGATCAAGATGTTGCAGTAAAGCACACTTGCACTATGGCAGCACTAGGGTGAACAAAAACAGGAAGAGATCAAGTCCGATTGGATTTGGAGAGGAGGAGGATGTGAGCTTGAGGGCCAAGTTCCTAACCAGGTGCTTGGCTAGAATAGGAAACAAGAGTTCACATGGTGTGCTATTCCATGCCAGATCCACACTCCCCAGCCTAACTTCATTCTCACTCCAGCCCTCCAAGGTAGGCACTGCTGCTCTACCCACTTTACAGATGAGTCAAAGGAGGCAGAGAGCGCCTTGGTAAATATTCTGAGGTCACAGATGAGCACACAAGGAAGCCAGAATTCAAACCAAGCTTGGAGTGAGTAGCAAGGGAGACCAGACATACTGCCCACAAAGGAGGAGATGGGATATCTAAGGAAAAGAAGTTTCGATCACGTGTATATGTAATTTTGAGACCGCAGGATACCAACACAGAGATGGCCACTTAAGAGTTGGGGAAAAATAGGGTTGGTATGTGCAGATTTGTTCCTTCAACAAATATTTCTTCAGCACTTACTGTGGTTGTACCTGTCCCATGTCAGAGGCAGAATTCGACATCACCAAAATATTGACTGAACACCCACAAAGCAAAGTGTGAGTGGTGTCAGATTTTAGTAAAGCAAATAATTTTCATCACACAGCTGAACACATGCCCTTTAAAATAATCTGGAGATAGCTCCTTCCATAAAGCAAATAATTTACCCCGTAAGTACCTGTTTTTGCAATTTTGGAATTAGTCATACCGGCTCTCCTGAAAGCCAAACACCCTAATAAATGTATAAAAATTCAGTCAGGAAGAAAGAGTTCATTTTTAACCTTATGAATGATTCAGCACATGTGTTGGGCTCAGGAAATAATAAATAGATCTCAGTCGGTTCTGTTGAATTTAACAGGAAGGACACAGTAACGAAGGGTTACCTCTAAGTGAACAGAAGGCAGATCCCCTTCAGAAAGAGAGGGAAGAAACTCAATCCTGAAGTTCAAGAACACTGGCAGGGTGTGAATAGGGCCCTCTTTTTGGCCTGTCCTGGCCCCTTAGCCTTGGTTGTACCATCTGCACAACCGGGCCTGTCAGCCACAGGCACCCCTCAGATATCCTGGCCCAGCAGGAGAGCCGGTGAGGGTTCCTAGCATTCCCACACGACCCTTCTAGACCTACCACCCCCTCCCGCTACCAACACCAATACAAACTGAGTGAAATCTGCTCCAGCTCAGCCTTGAAAGAGGGAGGGGAGGGGGGAGCAGCACCGGGATCCCTGTTTCCAGAGAACACGGTTTTCTGGTACCATTTTTCTGCACCAAATGACCATGATACAGAGTGCTACATAATTACACAATGATATGCCTTTTGCAGGAAAACACCTGAGACCATTTATATCTTGAACTTAAATGACCTGTTCTGCCAAGTACTTCAACTGGACTTTGATAGACTTTCAGCTCTCATCCTATAAAAGTCTCCAGAGATGTCTATACTGAAAATATTTTTCAGCAATGGCCTGAAGATCAAGGCTTTTGCATGAATCCACACTCTAGCTGAGAGCCATTACTGACCGATTCACCCACTGGAGAATCAACACATCATTTGCTTTTAGAGCAAATCCATGTGGTATCCTTCTCGCGTTGGCCTGGCAGACCTTTATCAGGATCTCTAAGATCCTCCAGGCGGTCTGGCCTCTCCCACCTCAGTCCTTACTTCAACTGTGTTCCAGTTATGGGCTTTTCAAGTGATTGTCGTGAAAACCAAGAGGCCACAAAATGGAACGGGTTAGAGCATGGGCTCTAGATGAAATGAGATGATTGGTCCATCTGAAGTCTCTTTACTACTAGTAAGCATGGAGAAAATACCTACCATTATCCTATTAGCATGGTAATGAAACCTAATAGGACGTGGGGAAGAGTGGTTCCAGTACCTGAGCAGATTCCCAACACTGACCTCTTGGAATCAGGAAATCGACCGTACACAGATCTAGGCTGATCTACGTAGATTCCTGCACCCTTCCCCCCACTGAGCTCTACATTTAAATAAAAAAAAAAAAGTATTACAGAATTTTCTTAGTGACTCAAAACCCAGAAAAGTTAAATCTACAAGTGGTCTTGGGTGGAGGCCCATTTCCAAAGTTTGCTAAATGATATACACACTTGAAGGGTTTCAAGTCCAATCAGTACAAGAGAACAGCAATAGTAATTCTTAGGGTTATCCCAGCCCTCCTATGCACAGCATCTTACTTAATTCTCAAAGCAACACTATCCTGTGGTTAGAGAAAGGATTGCTAATCCCATTTTGCAGATGAGAAAACTGGGAACTCGAGAAATCAATCCTGCCTCTACTGGCTAGGGAGCGGTAGTATCAATTAGAAGATGGGTAGGCCAGGGCACCTGGGTGGCTCTGTCAGTTGAGCCTCTGACTCTTGGTTTGGGCTTAAGTCATGATCTCGGAGTCGTGACAGTGAGATTGAGCTAGAGCGCCTCACTTGGCGGGCGTCTGCTTGAGATTTTCTCTCCCTATCCTTCCTCCCTTGTTCCTCCCCTACTTTCTCTCTAAGTCAATAAATGAATAAAATATTTTAACACAAGTAGCCTAGCCCACAGCTCTGTAAGCCATCTGCTCGAATGTACAGTGGTTGACGTTTGGACCACAGGTGACGAGCCCCCACCTGGTGCCCATAGCAGACCCTACCAATCCATAGCAATTCTTTTTTAACAAACCCCAGAATCTTTTCAACACAGCCCTTTGGGACCCATGACCACTTGATCAAATCTGTCAGGTGAGGAGAAACCTCTCCATCACCCAGGCATAGAACCTTAACGAACACTCCAATCCCCACAGCAGGGACCCGTCGGATCATAGAAATAGTGTATACGTGCACATCTCACAGGAGTGCGCTGACCACATAAGCCTAGGTCTTGGGTGAAGGAGAAGCCAAGTCCTCGTCAGCGAACGTCTCCCTGTGGTGAAGTGTTAGTTCCACACTGCCCTTTCTTCATATTTTAAAAAACCTTTTATCTGGGCATACGTGTAAAATCTCCCAATTCTCTAGCAGCCCAAATAAAATGTACATATGGGTCACACCCAGCTCAGAGGCCATCCGTTTGCAACTTCTGCCATGAATCAAGTCTTGTGATCCTTGCCTTTGTCTAAATTCTGAGCATCCGTTTAAGCTCCATGCCCTGATTCCTGGAAGCACAGCTCTCACCTCAATTAATGAGATCACTAATATGTATCTGGAAAAGCTGCTCAAAATATGCAAGGCGCCAGCTGGTTCCAGTGGTTGCCTCCTCCAGACAGAGGAGTCGAGGTTAGTTTCTATCAGGTTAGCCCACGCAGAGGGAAAAATAGTGGAAAAGACAAGACCCCTCTTAAACATGGCGAAGAAAGCAGGAGAGAGGGGCACAGCCAATCTCTGGGAAAATCTTGAAGGTTACATTTTGTCTGAGAATTTCCCCTCCACTTTCTTCTCTCCCTAAACCTCTGATGCTCTTTAGTATTTCCTCCCAACAAGGTTTCCCGGATTTCCCCCCACCCTCATCCTTTTTGCGGCATCCCT
The DNA here is from genome assembly GCF_010015895.1 of Lontra canadensis. Taxonomy (NCBI): domain Eukaryota; kingdom Metazoa; phylum Chordata; class Mammalia; order Carnivora; family Mustelidae; genus Lontra; species Lontra canadensis. Next base: position 13,528 of record NW_022631709.1, read on the forward strand.
TCTAGAAGAAGGACAAGAGTCCAGTAAATCCTGTTGTGCATTTCCTCCCTCCCTCTTCAATCTGTTCCAGCAAGTGAAATAGATTAATATAAACAACAAGGAAAAATTGATCAAAAGATTAGCTGAAGCTTTCTCCACTAGAAAGCTATTATGATTTCTATTCATTAAACACCTCCACATTTGCCAACTCTATGGTCATTAACAATCAGCATCTTTATAATAGGGGAGTTATATTTTTCACAAAGAGATATTAAGGAAAAGTATCAAGAATTAATGTAACATTATTATAGTATTACAATGATGACAACCGAAAGGTTTATCAGATAAGATACCTTGGGCCACAGCAACTTTTTTTTTTTTTTTTTAAGAGGTTGGGGAGGGACAGAGAAAGAATCTTAAGTTGGGCATGGAGCCCAATGTGGGGCTTGATCCTACAACCCTGAGATGGTGATCTGAGCCAAAATCAAGAGTTGGCTGCTTAACTAACTGAGCTGCCCCAGGCACCCCTAGGGCTATAGCAATTTTTAAAACCTCAGACTGACAAGCAAAATAAATAAATAAATAAATAAATGTATCTTTTAAAATGTCTAGAGGTGGGATGGCTGCAGAGATGGTTCCAGCACAATGATTCTCAAAGTGTTCTTGCTGGCTTCCCTCTGCTACCCACAATATATCAGTTGTGCCAGAAGGCAGCTTCCCACATGGACTCAAGATGCTGCTGAGGTCCTAGGCATCCCAGCCATGTACCCCAGTGCCCACAGGTAGAGTGGTGTTTTGTCTCCTGGGCACAAGGACATGTTTTCCAAAAGTCTCCATCTGACTTTGCCACATGCTTCACTGCCAGGACTTCGATCACCTGCCCATTCTTAGAGCAATCATTGGCAAAGAGAAGGATATTGCCATGATTAGCTTAGGCAAATTATCTGGGATGGAACAGATATGGGGAAGCCAGCCACAAGGACTACAAGATACCATGTTCACATTGTAAATAAAAGTAGACTGCAAAGGGGGTGCCTGGGTGGCTCAGCCTTGCCTTTGGCTCAGGTCCTGGTCCCAGGGTCCTGGAATTGAGTCCCTCATTGGGATCCTCGCTCAGTGGGGAGCCTGTTTCTCCTTCTCCCCCACCCTTCCCCCCCCCCCCCGTCCAAAACGTGTGTGCTCCCTCCCTCTCCCGCTTGTTCCCTCTCTCAAATCTTTAAAAAAAAAAAAAAAAAAAGACTGCTATGAACAAGATCATTTTAAAAGTCCTTTTGAAGAGCTCAAAGTCTACAAGTAAGACGATATTCAGTCAAAAGAGTGTCTGGAAAGGCACGTGGGTTGTAATTCTAATGTTACTTAATATTTATGTAGTAATTAACAGTTTGCACTTTTCTCACTAGTTTCTCCACTGGGTGTCCTACCTCTAGGGACAGCACTGCAAGCATTATTCCATCTCCCAGAGAAGGAAGTGCTTGATCATTTTGTCTGTTAAATGACCAGCAAGGGATCAAGGGGGTCATGCCAGGCTTTTTCTGCTTGTTCACATTTCCTTGGAATACATCATCTCCCTCTCTCCAGAAAAATGCATAACGGGGACAGAGCACCCAGATTCTTTCCCCCAGGTACACACATCTATAATCTCATTTCCTTCTCAGAACAACACTGAGACCTCCAGCAAGGGTGAAATTACTTTTTAAAATTTTTTTTAAACAGATAAAGGCTATTGAGGACCAAACAGACTGATAGCAAAAACAAAAAACAATAACCACAACAACAAAAAAACCCAAAACAAAACTCAGGTTTGTGTGAGTTGAACCAATTTTCACTTGTTTCGTTTTTTATTACCAAATGGTAGTTTTTTTCCCTTCTTCCATATCCCTAGCTGTCTCTCAGTACCTAGTCCTAAATCTGCAAGGATGTCTCCCAAATACGAGCCCTCATTCCAACTGTTGACACCCCAGAGCCCCTTCTGGCTCCACGCTCCATTGTCCTTCTGTTGCGCCTGACGCAGCAACCTGTGTCGCCTCAGGAGCCTTCTCTACGATCCGAGGACCTAAGGTCCCATTTGTAAAAATAGATTAACTGCCGCTCAGTCCTCTTGGAATTCACTTGTGAGTGAGATTGAAGTCAAACAGATGTTTAATTATTTGATTTCATTGTGGCCTCTGAGTGGATGCCTTTTAATTTGGTGTTACTCCAGCAATGGCTGCTTACGCTGTCTCCCTTCTGAGTGTAACAGGAAGACAAGAGCCAAAAGATGAGATCCCACTGCTACTTATCCAAGTCTAATGTTCTGGGGTGGGGTTCTTCACCCTGGCTCTATGTCCGAATCCTCTGGAGAGACGCCGGCTCTCCTGACAGTCTGGATTCCATTCCAAACCAATTAAGAGGTGGGGGTCCAGGCACCTGCCCTCTTCATAGCTCCTTGGGTGATTCTCTGAGTAGCCAGGGTTGAGAACCACTGCACTGGGGCGATCCAACAGCCAAGAGATTAATTGAAGTCTATTCCTCCAATTGTGCAACCACACCTGAGGGACGGAGTGACAATGGCCCATTCATAAGGGGTCAGAACATCCTTGGTCCCCCTTCCCGGCAAGCGGGTGCGCGCAGGCAATGCGAGGTCATGACCCATTCTGGCCACTGCAATTACTTCTCAGAACTACTAGAGCTTTCCTGTCAAAGGCTATAAAATGTGACTTGGGCTTGAAGAAGGGAGGCCATTGAGGGAGCATCGTGTGGGAGAGGGAATATGAGGTTGGAAGAGCTAAATGCAAAAAAAGAGAGAGAGAGAGAGACAAAGGCAGGCAGCGAGTGGGACGCAGAGAAGCAGCAGCAGAAAATAAAATTGCTGATAGGGGCTTTCAAAATTCAGACCTGCTTTCAAACCATATGGCGGAGACATTAGCTTGCCTGTAATTACCACGACATTCTCCACTGCAGAATGACTTTCATTAAAACCCATGGATTGAGGCACTTGGAATTTGTGAATAATTTTGCTTTGAGCTCTGGCTCTATTATGCTTCTGTTTGGAGTTGATATTTTTTAAGGAGAGAGATTCCACTTGTTCATCAACCAACTATTTTGGAAATAGTGCCATCAAGACCCATGTAATGAGTATTAGTTTGACACCCGTTGTGTGCCAGGCTCTGTCCTAAGAGCTGGGGGTGTGAGGAGATGAAGAGGGCTGACCCTCCTCCCTTGGCCACATCTGTTTGACAAATACATTCATGTCAGCGCATCAGGCCCCCTGTGAGGTGCGAAGGAGATGGGATATCCCTAGAAGACGATACGGACAATGACCTGTAGGGTCACATGGGCATAACCCTCTCAGACCTCCATTAGTCTGTTGCAGGTGATGAGTGGAGGAGAATGGCAAACACATTTATCCTCGACTCCAGAGGCACCTGGGCTAAGTCGATAGTGACCTCCAGCCAGCAAGCCGTGAAACCGGCAGAAATGGCAACTTTTGGTCTCATGATGCAGTGAGGTTCTAAGCAGGCTTCAGAGGGAGGGGGGGATGCTATTACTGTCTCTCTAGAATGTGACCAAAAGAACAACCAAGTTCAGAGATTAGCACATCTAATTATCTCTATGCCATTTCTCAGCCATTCGTCACTTAGCCCAGAGATGACCAAGAGTTTCATTTTTCACGTTCTCTCATCCATTGGTAATCAATGCCGGGGTGCTGCTGCTCAGGTTTCTGGGTTCTGGGAGGCAAAACGTCTGGTGACTGATTATTAATGTCTGCTATGGGTGGGTCATTAAAGAAGAGCATTTCTGCCCCTCACTTAGTGCAGGCTCTGTTCTTGTTATCTATTGCCGTCCAACAAACCACTGCCAACAACAGTCCTTTAACCAGAGGCTTCAAACGGTAGTTCTTTATCTTTCTTATGAGTCTGCCATCTGGGGAGAGCTTGGGGGAGACCGTTCACATCTGACCCATGCAGCCTCAGTGGGCCAGCTCATCTGAAGCTGGAGGATTCGCTTCTGGGATGGCTCAGTCGCATGGCTGGCTAGGTGGTCCTGCCTCTCGATGGGGAGCTCAGCCGGGGCTATCTGTCGAGAGCCTCTGTTCCCCTCCATGTGAGCCTCTTTAAGGGGCAACTTGGATTTCCTCACAGCATAGTAACTGGGTCCCGAGAGACGATGGCAAGTACAAGGGTCTTAAGACCTGGTCCTTGAAACTGAACCAAGGTCACTGTTGACATCTTCTATTAATCTGCCGCACTGGTCTTGTATTTCGGAAAGCAGGCTGAGCCCAAACCTCAGTTGTTGTCTAACCTTATGATGAAAGAGTGAGGGGAAGATCAAGACAAAGGGCTTGAGGGGAAAATGATTTGAATGTGAGACTTATTCCTGTAATCGACTCTGCTGTGCTACATCCTACGGCTAAGGGTCTGCTCTGTGTTCCATTCTCAAAAACTTCAAAGGCTACACAGTGAAGGTCTAGAGTCCTGCCAAGACTTTGCCATCATCCCAGGAAAGGGGTGTCTTCTCCTGCACTTCATAACTTTTTCTTGCTCTCCCTTACCCACTGAACTCTACACTTTCCCTAGTGTGTCTTCTGCCCAACCCCTATCTTTTGACTTCTCTGCTCATCCAAGGCTTCTCTTCACTTTTCCTGCCCTTACAGGCTCTGCCATCAGGCATTATAAATTCTGTGGTCTGGCAGATCCAACTTCCAGTCATTTGTGTTTGCAGGTGAGAGATTAAGCTCTGATTTTTCTAGAGCTGTGCATTCAGTGAGGGTTTTCCGATGACCATGTTGATGATTCCTCTACCTTCTGATAATAAAGGCAACCTTTGGAGTCAGTGAATTCCAAACAGGCTTGTGGTTCTTTATTTTTATGTGCTCCTGTCGTGCCCACTGAGCATGGAATGGCCCCCAAGGGAAAGAAGAAAAGAAACTGAAAAGAAAAAAATAAAACCCTAAGAAACACACACACACACACACACACACACACACACACACACGTATACACACACATACACACTTCTCTAAGGTGCATAAGTGTGTATACAGCAGTATTGTTCTCTTTACATAATAAAAAGATTCTTCTTTGCCTTTGATTACCAAAAAGCTTAATCATTCAGATTACCAGAAGATCCGGCACATTCAGCTAGTGTAAATTAGAGGCTCCATCAACCTGGTTTTAAAATTGGTTGTGGGTTTTCTGAGGCCTATATTTTCCGCTTCTACCCAATACCCAGAAATCTTCCCAAGGCTCCGGGTCTATCATGTACATGACCAGACTGGTTTGATCCTCACTGCAATTAGTAATACAGTATGGCTAAATATTTTTCAAAGCTTAAAGATTTATAAACAGACAAAAATAGAAGCAATACTGGCCTAACTTTGAGAATTGTTAAGGACCTGAGATTAAAACCCACCTCATTATAGAAGTTAGCCAAGCTGAAGAGTCTTGCATACTTCTGGAGCTGGCTTCCTCTACACCAGTGGTCCAAAGTCTTCTAATCCTGCCGACGCATTCAGACAGAACACACAAAAAAGCACTGCTGTTAGAACAAAGTTCCTCCTCAAACGAGCAGTGTGAACTTGGCCTCTGGAAGACGGCATGTACGGAAATATGGAAAGAGAGCCAAATTTAAAACCAACTAAATGGAGTTTGAATCCCCACTCTGCCACTCACTGGCTCCTTTAACCTGACCGGTTCACTTAACATCTTCTACTTTCTTTTTCTCACCTGTAAAATGAGAGCCAAAGTATGCAATTCATCATTTTCTCATGATGATTGAGTAAAATAATATATAAAAACAACCTGGCACAAAACAAACCCTTAATGAGGGTGGGGTTCCCCTGGGCCTCTTTCCCTAAAATGAGTGGACCCATTGGATCTAGATCACCACAGAGAAACAGTGTTTCTGGTTATGACCCTGGTATAGGCCCTCAGGTCACAGTCTGGTTATGAGTAATTGAGAAGGAGGCCATCCAGAAAGATCTTCAAAAACTAACTTGCAGGAACAGGCTGGAGTACTGAGAATCAGGCCACAGTTTCTGTGCCTTAAAACTCTTTTGCATTATAATTTCCCTCTCTCCAATTCCCTTTTCTACTGCATGCATGCACGCGCGCGTGCGCGCGCACACACACACACACACACACACACACACAAACACACTCAGAATGGTAGGCACAATAATGGTCTCCCAAAGTTGTCCATGTCCTCTTAATCCCAAGACCGTATGGATATGTTACCTTACATAGCAAAGAGGACTTTGCAGAGGTAATTAAGACCATGAGATGGGCAGTTACCCTAGATCATCTGGGTGGTCCCAACATAATCACAAGTGCCCTAGAAGGTGCAGGAAGAGTCTGAGTCAGTGGGACATGTGACCACAGAAGAATGGTCAGAAAGATAAAAGGTCCCCCTTCCTCCCTTTTCAAAGATGGAAGCCTCTAAGAACTAGGAAAGGTAAGAACTAGGATTTTTCTCCTAGAAGCTCTAAAAAGAAACAGCTCTACTGACCCCTTTATTTTATCTTATTTTATTTTTAAAAGATTTTATTCATTTGAGAGAGAGCACAAACAGGAGAAGTGGCCGAAGGAAAGGGAAAAGCAGACTCTCAGCTGAGCAGGGAGCCCGATGCAGGTCTCGATCCTAGGACCCTGGGATTATGACCTGAGCCAAAGGCAGAGGCTTAACCATCTGAGCCACCCAGGCACTCGGACCCCTTGATTTTTTTTTTTTTTTTTTTTTTTTTTTTTTTTCCCCAGCGTGGCCTCATTTTAGATTTTGGATCTCCAGAACTGTAAAATTTGTTTTAAGTCAGTAAATTTGTGGTATTTTTTGTTACAGCAGCAATAGAAAATGAATACATAGGAAGATGAAAATATCCTCAACCAAAAAATTTTTTTTCAATAAAACTTTGCTTTTAATACACCCACAATGCCCCCTCCCCTAAGGTGGGGGGGTAAGTGGCTATTGGAGAAAACCCTTGGATGCTCCCCAGCAGATCAGTGAATCCTATACCTACGTTTGGGAAGTCACCAGAAGCAGTACCTAGAGATTCATCATCTCAAGTAATTGTAAAATCCTAGAGTCCCCATTCAAAAGATAGTTGTCTCACTGAGAGAACTAGAGGGGAAATTGATAAATTTTTAAGGTTGAGGGTTGGGGAGGGACATCTATTACACTAGAAATCTTTGGCTTCTGGATAGCTAAATATAATTAGATATCCATTCTCAATTTCCTTTTTTAGAAACTTAGACACAGGTCAGGATTAAAATACTACCATAATTTAATTTTCTTTTTGATATAAAGTTTACGGTTTTCTCTTGGTATAGTAAAGCCTTGCCATTCTGGAAAATGCAGAAAACACCAAATCATTTAATCACCCCATAAATGAAAGACAGCATAAGAAAAGGACAAATAACACTGGAGTACCATTATTCTCTGACCAAGCTTGCTTCTAGCTTCCTCAGAATTTTCCTTACAGGGAACTAAAACTGACTCTCCCAGAGAAGGGTTCCAGTGCGGTCAGACACACATAGTTGAATATGGGTTTTGGCTTTTCCTACCTGTGCAACTCCGTTCTTTTCAGCAGGCTCTGTTTCCTCATCTGTGAATAAAGACTCTTTGGCTTTTTGTGAGGGTCAGAGATAAATTATGTAAAGCATTTAGCACACTGCTTACTAAAGGACAGTGGTCATTGTTGGATCAAAAGTAATTTTTCAGGAATTTGTCAACTGGGATCTTTCAGGATTCTTGATCGCTTTGCCGGCCACGGGTCTTGAGCAGGGAGTCTCTTTCTCCCTCTTCCTCTCCCTCTGGCTGTGCTCTCTCTCTCTCGCTCTCAAATCTTTATTTAAAAAAAAATAATTAAAAATTAATAAATAAAATCCACCACGCGGATGTTTCACTCTAGTTCCCCTTAACAGAGTCCCTCTGTGGGAATGTTCTCCCCCATCCTCTTCCCAATCCCTACCCTCATCACTCCCTCCTTGGTGTCCACATTGGAGTTTGTACATTTCTCTACAGCCATGTGTCTCAACCCAACAGGATTGGTTTTAATTTTTTTCTGATATTGAGAACAGAAACTATAACCCTTTTATCCTCCTCCCCAGTGCCTGGCAGAGCAGCCCATAGTAGACTTCAGTAAACGTTCACTGAGTGACTAAGTAAGAGTTGAGTAAATGAGTGGATAAACGGAAGGCGTAGTTAAATGGACTGCTTCTAGTCAGTGGGAGTCTGTGCGTCTGGTAACACTGGGTCCATTCCATAACCCAAGACCCCACCCATTCTCCAGCTCACGAGGATTTCTAGAATTCACATGTATTTTCCCTTCCTTTACTGCTGAGTCATTGTGAGGTTAACCTGTGGGAGGGCCTACTAGCCAATGAGATTAAGACCTGGGTGGGGGAAATGAAGGGAAGGATTCTTCATAGTTGAGGTCACATGCTTTCTAGCGAGAAACTAGAACACTTTCAACGTTGTAGAGACCTCCTTCATGATGCGCTCCATGAGCACGGCAGCCCTTGAATCACCATGCCCTACATTTCTTTATGAAAGAATGATGCCCTCTGGAGAGTGCAGAGTCCAACCCTAGTTTTGCCCTATAATGTGTGTCTCCTTATGAAGACTTTGGCAATGTTCCTTGGTGCCACTAGGGCAAAGCCAATCCTGAACACTTCCATTGTTACAGGGAGTAAACCTTCTCTTCTCCCCTTATGTCCTCCTGGATGTGCTCTTTGTACACTCCTGTACAATGAAGGCTCTGAGTGAACTTCAAATCTGACTGAGATACAGATCTCCTCCTCTCTTGCCCTGGGCTCTTGTCTCCTCCTTGCTCTGTACTTCTGGGCTGGTTAGGGTCTGGAATGACTAACTTTTGACAAGAGAGATCCAGATACCACTTCCTCCTGCCAATCTTTCTTCTATCACAGTCAGCCCCGAGGCCCCCATCTCCAGCAACACAAGGCAAACTGTCAGGGCTCCATAAATAATGCAAGAGACCACTGGAGTTGAGGTATGACAAAGGCAGTCAAGAGCAGGAGTGCTAAAGTGACAATGGTGCCACTCAAATCTCTGCTCTGATAGAAGCTGAGCAACTGAATGGGACAAGTCCCATAAACCACCGGGCCACAGCTTCCACACCTGTAAAATGAGGATAATGAGATCTACTTCACAGGGTCACTGAGAGAATTAAATGTGTTCTTCCTCATTTAAAGGGCTTTGAACAAAGCCTAAGCCCTGGATAATCAAGAATTGTCAGCTACTATTTCTCAGATAATTCAGTCTTCTCTTCCACAGTGGGCAAGACCAGAAAAACAATAGGTCAGGGCAGTCGACGCTGGCTCACCTGCTATAGTGGAAATGTATCCTGGCTCAGTTTTTCCTGAAGATACCAACTGAAGAGTTTCTATCTTCAATCTCTCCTTTGTGGAATGGTGTAGAGAACAAACGTGAGTGAAAGTATGAGACTCAATGGAGTTCAAACCCTATATCCATCACTGACTAGCTTACCATTGTGGAAACTTGAGGGAGAGGCAAGCCCCATTTTGCATTCCTTCTCTGGGAGATGGAAGCCATCAATAACTATTTCACAGGGTCCTTGTAAAGATTAAATGAGATGATGGGGAAGATCATTTACCTATGACAAAATGGAAGTGCATGGTATTTGTTCTTCCCATCCCTAAAGTCTTCATTTCATAGAAGATTGAGGCTTAGAGAGGTTAGCAAGTCCCCCAATCTCTATAAACTCACTCCTGTACAGTAGAGGTTGGGATCAATGGCCTCCCAGGGCCTGTCAGTTCTAGAATATGTAAAAATATAAAGTTATATATTTAAGATATGTAAATCAAGATGACCTATGGAATCACCATTGTTACGAGTATCTTCTTGATGAGAATGTGTAAGTTTTTGCCACTCCAGCAGTGAACAGGGAGGTCTAGGACTCAGCCCATATCCCTACCTTTGGGTCCACCAACATAGGGCTCTTATCCCCTGAGGGTTACTTCCAGGCCATCCAGAGTAGCGACAGCCTGCAAACGTCCTGGGGCATGTCCCTGCTCTCATAGCAGACTCCCAACAGGAGATCCACATAAATGCCCATGCCGCTGTGGCCTTCCTCCGTCATGGAAGGATTAGAGCAGAAAGGTCCGATATGGCTTCTGGCAGAGAGTTGAACAGACACTGCCATCCATGTGTGGATTCTGGGCAACGGCAGGGAATAAATTGTCCTGGATTATTGCCAAATATAAAAGAAAGCTGAAAAAAAGTCACCCAGCCCCTGCCCTCAGATAACTCCTTTTTTAGGTTCCACAGAGGCCCACGTTGTCTGGTTTTATACATCTGTGAAGCACCTAATTCACGTTTTTTTCCAGGACCATTCAGGAGACACACGCCATTATATACCATGGAACCCAAAACTTCCCGAATCATCAGAGCTACATTTCACAACATATATATGTATATATGTATATATCTCTTACATATATACATATATATGTATATATATTTTAAAGATTTTATTTATTAGAGAGACCAAGCATGAGCAGTGGGGAGAGGAAGAGGGAGAAGAAGACTCCCCACTGAGCAGGGAGCCCAATGCAGGGCTCAGTCCTAGAATCCTGATATCATGACCTGAGCTGAAGGCAGATGCTTAACAGACTGAGCCACCCAGATGCCCTATAAGCTCTATCCTTCTGATCACCAAGAGACTCACCAAGTTCAGTAGGTCCTACACAAGCAAGTTTGACAATCTCTGCATCCTTAAAAATTCATGGTTTGCTTTATCATAGCCAAGACTCTGAACAGTTCTGAATTAAAGCTAGTTTGATTGGGTTTAATAGATGAAAAATTAACTTAAAACAGTCCCTTTAAAAAATTTTTTTGTGGAGATACAAGTGTTCTTCAAACCCAGTTTGGAAAATACAACCTAAGTATTTTTAAATGGAAATGAAGTGAAATGGCCTCTTTAACCATAAAGATATTTTCAAATGTTGCAACTCTAGTTTTTACCATCATACACACACACACACACACACACACACACACACACGCACGCACCCATTTCAAACTTGGTCTCCTGTTAAGTTTGGAATAACAATATGGCGGCTGCTTGTTCATATCCTGTGGGGAATGGCCCCTCAAGGTCCATGTGGCCAGAGTGGTGAGTTCTCTTAGCCCACTGCACAGGCCGGACCCCTTCCAGTCCTCCACCATCCTACAGTTGTACTTTTCCTGGCGTTTTTTGGTGGAAGAGGAAAAATCATTCTGTCAAATAAAGGGGGTTCATCCTTTAAAAGGCCCTAGGGTAGGCAGTCAGGGGAGACTCTGAGGTGAGTTAGAGGCCCCACCTCCCCAGAGACTCCCGTAACAAGCTTTGATTGCACATTCCCAGAGCCCAGAATGGTGTCTGCTTCGTGGTAGGTGAAGGGTGAATGAATGTCCGGCAATGTACCCAGTGCAATTCAATATTCCACTGATGGAAGAATTTTTGCTTCTCCATGAGCTCCTCGAGGGGAAACAGGATTTATTTTAATTTTGTATGCCTAATATCTGTAATGGGCCTGGTTCATAGACTTAACAAATGAATGTGTGATAGAGTGAATGAAATCAGTGAATCACCTTGAGTTTCTTCTTGGACCTCCCTTCTGGGTGCCAAGAAATGGGAATAGAGTACTCAAACTCTCCCAATTACTCAAAGCTCCCCACCCCACAGAGTGTGCCTGGTCCCTCACTCCTGTTCTTCCCCAGGGCCATTTCCACAACCTTCCCTTCAGCTAGGTTCTCTACTCTTCTGCTCCTCTGCCAGACAGAGGAAATGGGGAGTCCCTGGTCTGAAATGTAAGCCAACCACTTTAGCCTCATTTGCTTGAGAAGATGAACACTGATGTGGGAAGCAGGGCTTGGGGATTGATTGGCTCCCTCTCACACTCAGGTGAGCCTGTAAACAGCACACATACAGGCCACACTTGGAAACTGAAGGAGTGGGGAGAGGAGGGAGGAGGAAGCTGAGGCAGCTCCAGAGATGACTTCCTTTAAAACAGCCTCCTATCCCAACTCTGCAGGATCTACACTCTCGTGTAAAGGCTTCTGGCTCTTCCAGGGCCTATTAAAGCTACTTAAGACCTTCTCCCACCTGCCCCTTCAGTACTGGAAATAGGTGCTGTGTAGGGGGAGGAAGAGAAAAGAGGACGCTCTGAAGGGAGTGCCATTCTGGGACATCATCTCCAACAATTAGCTGGCAAGAGCGGGGTTCACTATGGACCCTTTTCAGTTAGGGATTTTGTTGTTTTTGAGGCATAATTTTGCAGCTAAGGAATAAAAATTTGCTGCTTTGACAATTTGCAAGTGACCCCAGTGGGCTAGGAGGGAAGGAGAGCCCTTTACTTTGCCTGAGACGTGAATTTCAGTGTTGCACCAATCCTGGGTGATGTGGAGGAAGGAGTCTTAACCAGGGAGCAGTCTAGACCACACCTAGAATCTCAACACTTCTGTACCTCTCCCTTAATATAAATAGATAGGACCGTTTTAGCCACCCTAGAGGGCCAATGTATTATCCTGGTTGTACTGATAAGGAAATGAGCTACATCCGTGATTTGGAAAATTGGGGATAGAAATGTCTCCGAAATATTCCCATTGTACCTTGGTCCTGGATCCAACCCCAGTGCCCCATTCCTCAGCTCATCTCTCCCCTCCGACTCCTAACACTCTCAAACTTCCTTCTCTTTGTTCTCAGCTCTTAAAAGTTTCAAAGGGGGAGGTAGGGGTCAGTTAGAAGGGGCCAGGAAGAGAGTGGGATTCTGGGCACCTCTCTTCAGCCCCAGCAGCTCTGCTGCTGCTTTCTGTGTATTCCTAATCTCAGCTGCCCTTTAGCGTCCATACAAGGGCAGCCCCAACCTCCATTCTACAATCAGAAGAAGGAAATACAAGCTCCCTTCAAGATTTCCTCAACTATTTCAAAACCTACCTTTGTCTAGTCACTTTGATCTCATTTTTTGGTTTTACTGAATTTGTTGATCTCGGCCATCGAGCCTTTTATTTCATTGTTTGTTCATCATCATCATCTTGGTATTGACCCAAAATAAGAATGCAGCCCCTTTCCTCTTGGTATCCTTTCCATTTCTCACCCATAAAGGAAGAGTTCTGGATTATATTTTTACTGGAGAGTTGGGGATCCTAATAAGTTTCCACATAGTACTACACAGCCTATAATTCAAGAGTATTAGTCATGACTATTTATAATAAGCCATCAGCCTTCCTATTCTCCTCTCTCCCTCTCCAATCCCTTAGATTGCTACCCATCTTCCCACCATTGACTCAAGTTTGTTACTTCTACAAAGCCTTGAATTGTGTCTTGGTTGCCTTCAAGTGACTGATCCAGGAGGTATTCCACTAAAGTTCTTTACCTAAGGAACTCTGGTATCTGCTGGAAGGGTAATGATCCTTCTCAATCCAATTACATACCTGCTCACTCGTTCATTCATTCATTCATTCACTCATCCATTTAACAAATATTCATTGAGTGCCTACTAGATGACAGATCCTTGAGCTGCAGGAGTAAACAGCAGGACAAAAGTCCCAGTTCTTGTGGAGATGATATTCTACTGGAACTCTGCATCAACTGCCTTTAGAAAATAAAAAGGTGTCAACACCATGAAAGCTAGAGAGCTGAGGTCTTAGAATATTTTTAAACGCTGAGTTTTCTATCATGGGTTGTTACTACTGCTGCTTATCCATCTTAAATGGAATAGGGGAGAGAGGGGGAACTTGGTTCCATTCTTCGAAATCCATTTTCTTTTTTCACTCTCCTCCTTTTTGAAAAGACCATTTCCTCCTCCGTTCTTCTAAGTGGTTACCAGCCCCTTCCGATCTCCCGCCTAACCCTCCCTGAACTGCACAAAGCAGCACCAGCCTTTCACGTGGTCCTCTCTTGCCTTGAAGGTTGTTATTCCCAAGAGCTTCTTCCCGAAGTATCTTTGCCCACCCGTTCACCTCCCCACTCTCCCTCTTCTCCCACCTAAAGTAATTTTCTTGCCCTATTTTGAAGGTGCTATGTGTGCTGGGTGGATGTGCTGCTTTGTAAGTAATTAAACTGTCCCCCATATAATTTATAGATCCCTCCAGTGATGTATCTCTGTCTGTAGATGTCACCAACAGATGTCTGGGGAGTTAACATCCTACCCAGAATATGCACTCCTGCAGTTTCAACAGTTAGACTGTGTGTCTTTATTCTTCCCCCTCCTGGGCTAGTGGGTTTCACCAGATATATGCTGCTGTTTCTTTTATGGGATTTCCTTTTTTATTTCTCCTACTCCTACCCAACAGATCATCTTTGAAGAATAGCTTTACAATTGACTGGAATTATCAGCACACAGAAGGCCTCTCTCATTGTGCTATGAGGTGCAACAGAAAAAATGTATTCAATGTATTTCTACAAGGGCTTGTATTCCCAAAGCATCTTAGGAAGGCTCAAACAAGAGCCTGGGACAAATGTCAGAGCTAGAAGAAAAGTCCCAAAAGCACTAAATAATTTTATGCTATTTTATTTACTTGGATTCCATCTTAAAGATTTTCAGAGGCTTACAGAAATGCATATATGTAAAAATAAAAACTGATTAGGAAATTTAACTAAAAAGAGATGAAACACCATTTTGCAAGGATAATAGAAATTTTACCTGTTATGAGATCCTTTCTTGTAGTTCTTGAGGATACTTGCCAGGTAGCTCCCAGAGCTTCCTAACGGCCAAAGCAAAGAGGGAAACCTGTCAGTTTCAGAAGTCCCCACTCTGGAAGGGGGAAGGTAGAAGAGCACATTTCTTTCCTCACTATGATTTGGGGCTGCTCCTGCGTTTAGTGGATGACGTCAACAAGGCTACATATCCTGCAGCATAAGGCACAGTCCTACACAGAATTGTCCCGACCAAAATGCCAGCTACACACCTTGGACCAGCTTGTAGGATTCATAGCATCCAAAAGTCACAAACAAGGTGGTAATTTGAAAGAAGCACTAGTACTGAGACCAGAAAACAACGTCCTTCTGAGAACTTTTTAAAGAGACACACATTGAGACTGTCTCACAGATCTAAGAAGGAGACTTCTGTGATTATTCTTATATCCCCCAGGGAGAATTGCTATTGAGAGTCTCATGGTTTGACCTATCCCTTCATGTGGATAAGTCAGTCTGTCTCAGACTCCCCAGTTTTCATTCTAATCCCACAGACGTGAGCTGGAGTTACCCCATAGTGTTCCAGACCCTGCCCTGGTCTCCGGGGAGTTGCAAAGCTGAACAGGACCCCAGCCGTCTCTCAAGGAGCAGATCTTCTAATACGGCCACAGTATTAGAACTTGCCTAAAGCAAGTTGGTAAATTGATCAAATAAAACACCCTGTCTGCTTTCTCTCCTCTAAGCCTGTAGACTAGTCTTGGAAATAAGCCAATAAGCTAACTGGACGCTTCAGAACAAAAGAAAACACATGGCAGGGGCCTCTGAGGAAGCCAAAATGAGCGACACCACCTGCTCCAGTCTGGGTCCTTGGTGGCAAGCTCTAGAAATTGACTCTGGTTCTCTTCAGCACAAAAGATGTTTCTCAGATTATCCAGGGCCCAGAATACACGAGAAACTGGAGGCCACCGAAAGACCGCAGACTTGCTGTGGAGCCCCACAGTGGCTCCCCGGCCGCAGGTATTGTGCGTGACGATGAGGAGCCATCAGCGTTGGACCCCTCCGTCCTGAGCCACAGTTCCAGGCTGGGATCTGATTGGCCAGACCTCAGTCACACGCCCATCCTCTGGGATGGTGGGATGAAGAGAATCAATCCTCTGGGACTTCTACAGTGGGAGACAGGGAGTGTGTCCAACCAATCCCACACACAACGGAGGATGTGGACAGCCGAAAAGATGAACTTTCATCCAAGACTCATGCACTTACGTCTCTGCTCACTCAACAGATGTGTTCTAGATGCCATTGTGAACGCTGAGGATAGGATAGTGAGCAGACCCATGTTCCTGCTCTCCTGAAGCTCCTCTTCCAGTGTGTGGGTTGGGGCATAGGGGTAGACGATGAGCAAATGAGTAGATAGATATGCAAGTTGTTGCGGCCTCAAGGAATATAGGTTTAACTAGGACGGGGGAAGTGGGCTGGGGAGTGCTGGGAGGTGCTATCCTATGTGGAGTGGTTGTGGAGGGATCGTGTGGATGTCTGGGGAAGAGTATTCCCAGCCAAGGGGACAGCAAGTGTAAAATGCAGGAGAACACATTTAAAGACCAGGAAGGGGGACTGTGGCTGGTGTGGAGTGAGGAGGATGAAGTGAGAGGTGATTCTAGAGAGGAGGTGAGGGGACAAGTCTGTGCAGGGGGTTCTAGGCCATATTAGCTCAGTGCACAGTGCAGAACTTGGTCCCAGACCCACCAGTTCCTGCCCCAGCCACCATCCAGATGAAGAGGCAGCTCTCATGCAGCCACGTTTTATGGCACATAACTTTCTCCCTTGACCCTCTGCCTTGGATGGCAGGATCAAAACTGGATTCCTGACTCAAGCAACAAATCTGAAGGCTAGCCAGGGAGCTATGACCATGTAACCTGGCTTAAACGGCTGAGGATGACCAATCAGATTCCCTTTCTGGAATCCCAACTGAGAAATACCAACAGAAAGAGGTTGTCAGCCAAGGGATTTGAAGCTAAAGGTAAGCCTAGACCCCGGGTTGGATAAAGGCTTATGGCCAAGTAGTGAGAGAGCAGACCTACAGAGTAAAGCAAAGAGGCCACGAGTGAGGATCACAGCACATCTGATGGCCACAGAACATGACAGTGACATCTACTCCTAGATATTCAAGCCTTAAAAGTGTCCACCTCTGCTCAGCAAGTCTGGACTCCATCCTATCACCAAAAAGATCACACCTAAGATAGCACCACACATTGTCCTTTTTTTTAAAGATTTTATTTATTTATTTGACAGAGATCACAAGCAGGAAGAGAGGTGGGCAGAGAGAGAGAGGTCAAAGTAGTCTCCCTATTGAGCAGAGAGCCCAATGTGGGGCTCGATCCCAGGACCCTGGGATCATGACCTGAGCCGAAGGCAGAGGCTTTAACCCACTGAGCCACCCAGGTGCCCCCACACATCATCCTTCTTAAAACCCCACTTGCTTCCCAGCTCTGATTATGGATCCTCAAAAGCTTTTTCTAATGCTGCTCTATCCAGCCAAGTTTATGGTCCGTGTTGTTTTACTCTAAGCATATATTGAGATATGTCTGTAATGCAAGGTCTTTATAATACTTTGTATATTGTTTAATTAAAATGAAGGTTACCTTTATAAGACCTAACATGGATGATCTGGTAGGTCCATCAGCAACTCATTGATCCATTTCTAACCAAGATATTTGGACAATCCTCCTGCCAGAATACTAGCTTACTTGGCTAATAAAATTAAATGACAAGGAATTCTATATTCTTATTATTTTCTGGAAAGTACAATTAAGATCACATTTCAAAGGACAGAAAAATCTTTGCTCAGATTAATGAACTGGTTATTTCATCCTGCCCCCCCCCCAATCCCCCCCCCCCCCCCCCCATACCCACATACACATACAGATGCACAAAAAACAAATGTTCCTTCCAGTGGCTTGTGTGGCTGGTCCTAAGCAGATCTCCAGGCCTCAGGGACTCACCCTCGTTGACATCAGTGATGTTCATCTTCTAAGCTGGATATTTATAAAACTTGTCAGTAAAACCATCAAGGGTCAAGACTCTGGAATTCAGCTTACTAAATGGTCCCAGCCTTCAAACCTTCACATGTATGCACCTGCCAAAACAATAAAAGGTTCTCAGCAGCAGAGTCTGGCAGGCAAGGTGGGCCATTGCCAAGGGCAATGGCATTGTCTTAGGTTTCTCAAGAAGCAGGGTCTGAGACTGGGGTTCTTGAAAAAAGGGATTTATTGAGGGAATGCACTTAGGAGAAAGGAAACAAGAAAAGCAGAATAGGGCAAAGTGAAGCAACAGGCTTCAGTGTGGTCCCATAATGGAACACAAACTCCAACACAAAGTTGATACCATCTTTAGGCAAAAGGCTGCCTTGTACCCCTTGTCAGTCCTGCGCTGGAGAGTGCATAACCTCCAGACTGAGACAGAGTCCATCTCACCAAAGGCAATTATCTGGAGAAGCTAGTGGCTGGGAGCTATTAGCAGGCACCAAAGTCCTGTACCACAGGGTGTGTCTACCTGGTGAAGGTCTGGGCCACCGACAGCATCTGCTACAAGCAGTGAGAAGAAATGGGTAGCAAGTTTCCAAAGCATTTTGTCTCCTTAAACTCAGGCATACCCAGGGAGACACTTTGAGGTACTTCAGAAGTTTCCCTGAAGATTGTTCAAGAACCATGTGTGAGCGTTGTTAACAAAGAGAAGACCTTCTTGTTGCTACAGTACTGAAGCTACATCAGGTCTTAGATTTAGGGTTTTGATTTTCTTTGTTTTCATTTGTAAACATTAGCCCCTATAGTGGGTTGAATGGTGTTCCTTCCAAAAGATATGTCCACATCCTAAACCACAGAACTTGTGAACATAAGCTTATCGGAGGGGAGGGAAGAAGGGGGACCTTTGCAAATATAATTAAAGATCCCAAGGTACGATCATCATGGATTATCCAGTTGGGCCCTAAATCCAATGCCAAGTGTCCTTATAAGAGACAGAAGAGAAGACCTACCACTAAGGACCCAGCCCTGTGAAGACAGAGACAGATGAGGGTTCTACAATCGAAAGCCAAGAACTGCTTAGAGCTGGCAGAAACCAGAAGAGGTGAGGAATGGAATCTTCTTCCCTAGAGCCTTTGGAGGGAGGGTGGCTCTGCCAGCTCCTGGATTTTGGACTTCTAGGAACTGTGAGAGAATAAACTTCCATTGTGTTAAGCCACCCAGTTTGTGGTGACTTCTTACAGTAGCCAGAGCAAATTCGTACGGTCCCCTCATCTCCTCTGTCTGGTCTTGACCAAGTTACTGAACTATTCAGAGCCTCGGCTTTCTAATACGTAAAAGAAGGGGAATAATCTTTTCCTATTTTGTCATGTGAATGAAGAGATGGGGGGTGGAGGAGAAGCACGTGGATAGGCAGGAACTGACACAAAACAGATGTTCAATAAGTCTTCCTTTCCTGTCTCTCTTCTAACTATATTGGCTCCTAAGCAAAACTTTTTGAAGTAGTTTCTTACTCTGCCTTTCCATTGTGGAAACCTCAATGCTATAATCACTACTCATTTCCTCTCTCCATAGGACAGTGGGGTTTTGCCTCCAAAGATTGCAATAAGGCCAAACATGAAGTCTTCAATAAAACATAACTTCAGTGAGAGACTGTCCTCAATTTCTTTTTCTTTCTTTTTTTTTTTTTTTTTTTTTTTTGTACATCTGACAATGTTATACTCATCTCGGGTGTATGACCTAGTGAGTCAGGTGTACAACCTAGTGATTCACCAGATTTATTCCTTATATTGTGTTCACCACAAGGGTAGCTCCCATCTGTCCCCATACAAGACCCTTGCGGTGTCATTGATTATATTCCCTTTGCTGTGCTTTTCATCCCTGTGATTTTTTTCATTCCACAACCAGAAGCCTGTATCTCCCACTCTTCTTTACCCATTTTGCTCATCCCCCATACCCTTTCTTCTGTCAATTTATAGGTCTGCTTCCACTTTGTTTGGCTTGTTTTTTTAGATTCCACATACAGGTTGAAATTCTATGGTACTGGTCTTTCTTACTCTGACTTCACTTAGCACGATATGCTGTTGCAAATGGCATGGTTTATTTTTTTGGTTTTTTGTTTTGTTTGTTTGGTTTTTGGGGGGGTTTTTTTGGTTTTGGTTTTGGGGGTTTTTTGGTTTGTTTTTCGTGGGTTTTTTTGTTTTGTTTTGTTTGTTGTTTTTGGTTTGTTGTTGTTGTTTTTTTTTTTGTTTTTTTTTTTTTAGAAAAAGAACAAATGTGTGAGCAGGGGGAGAGG